>NC_142374.1:7592500-7785000 GCF_059441005.1 Hippichthys cyanospilos
AAAGTATTTGCTTTTGGATCATAGAAAAGATCTGTTACCAAAAAGAAATAACTAAAATATTTATAAATATTTGTCCAGAAAAAAATCAACATAAAGTGTCAAACCTGTTCTCAAAAAGAAATAATTCCAAATACGTATTTGTCCACAAAAAAATCAACATAAAGTTTCTTCTTTTGGGATCAAAGTAGACATCTATTCAAAAAATGAATCATTAACCTAATTATTAATATGTGCCCCACCCCCCCAAAAAAGAACAAACATAAAGTGTCAGACCTGTTCTAAAAAAGGTTACGCTTCAACCACGACTCCATCGTTTCTGTCTTCAAGTGATTGACAGGTGATGAGAGGTGGCATGCAACAAGTTGGATTGAATCCTTCTAGTATGGGAGAGTGTCTGTCTTTTTACAAAAATGAAATCTAATGACCTACTGAACATATCATTAGTTTTATGAAATTGTATTTTCCTGAAACATTTAATAAATTCCATATTATTTGTAAATTATTTTTCCACGTTCATTTGTTTTATTTAGAATCTCAAGAACTCTCTGGAGAACCTTCAAATACCCACAAATTATTTTTATTATTTTTATTTTTAAACAGGAACATGACAACAGCTTGCATTTTCATTCGTATCTCTTTGTTTTTGAAAAATCAATAAAAAGCTAATGACCTCCAAAATTCCTCTTCCCATGACCTTTGGTTTAAAAAGAGATTGTACATACAACACTAGTGATGTAAAAAAAAGGTTAGGGGTTAGGGTTATTAAAAAAGAAAAAAAAGGTGGATCAGTCTGCCCCAAAAATGTTTGTGGCCATCTCTGTTACTGGCCAGCTCAACCCAATTCATTCAAAATTTAACAAAGATTATCCACTCGGTGCACTAATGAGACAAACGAGAACATGAGCAGCCCCAGAGGCTTTTGTAAGCCTAATTGTTCGCAGGTCATTATAAATTATGTTGATTTCAATTCGAAAGCGATAGCTTGACTTACTTTTTCTCCCAAGCCCATCTTCAGACTGTATACTTCACATTACGTTCTGAAAAAGAACATCTTAAGCCGGCCAACCTCAGCTGTCAAATTGGCCTCATCACTGGAGGTTTGGTGCACCATATTTTTCAAAGTCTATCTATGCATCCATCTTCACAGGAGATGTATGTGGGCATGCGTGATTTTTCAAAGTCCATCTTTGAACTTTTGCAGACTCAGGCCAATGGTCGTGATGTGACATTCGAGCCCGAACCGAACCTGTTGAATGGCTCCTCAGTATGAACGATTGGAGACGATTCTTCTTAAAGAGCCGTTCAACAACCTCCTCCCCTCAGTGCCTTCAGGAGGGAGCGTCTTCTTGCATGCACTGCACTCACTGCTTTAGTGCCATGGCAGGAAAAAATGTACAACACAACAAGTCACGACGTGACGTAAGGAGGAGAGGGGAGGAGGAGAAAACTACACCCGTTTGTCGGCTGCTAAAACTGCCAAGCCAGTAGAAGTGAGTGGCTAGAGGTTACTTTTGATCGAGGTGATAGCTTTTGTCCAAATATCAGGTGCAGTCTACTACACACAAGTGCTAGCCAATTCATGTAAAGCAGGTGTGTCAGATTCATTTTAGCTCAGGAGCCGCACGAGGCAAAGTTATTCTCAAGTGGGCTGGACTAGTAAAATCATGGTTAAAGATTAAAAATAATTATAATAATAATGTCACTCATATATAGATATGCATAGTCATCTGGTGCCAATTCCCAGCGAATGGCAACGGCCAACTGTAAGTATATTGTTGTAAATTATACATACATGCATATATATATATATATATATATATATATATATATATATATATATGTGTGTGTGTAAAATATGTTTGGTGGATTGCTGCAGAAATGACTGTCCTTTTGAAACACCGTGATCATTGTGTGGTCGTGACTTCCTCGACCACACAATGATCCTATAATAAGAAAGAATTCATCATTAATAATTAATAAAGACAGCCAGCTCTAAGAAGAGTCCTGGTGGTTCTGATTGCCTTCTGTATACATACAGTATAATGGAGGCCATTGTGTTCAGTGGGACCCTCAAAACAGCAGATTTCTTTTTCCTGTATCTTTACCCAGAACTGTGCCTCAAGTCAATCCTGTGTCGCAGGACTACAAATAATTCCTTTGATTTCAGGCTATGCGCTTGTGCTCTGACATGTATGGTCAACTATGGGACCTAATATAGACAGATGTGTGCCTTTCCAAATCATGTCTCATCAAGTGAATTTACCGCAGGTGGACTCCAATTAAGCTGTAGAAACACCTCAAGGAGCATCAGTCGAAAAAGTATTCACCTGAGCTCAATGTTGACCATCAACATTTATTTCTTGGTTATCTATTTTTAAACATTTTCACAGTATCATACTTGGGTATTGTGTGTAGAATTTTGAGGTAGGAGGTTTTTGAGAAATGGCCTAGAAAACATGCGCTTGAAGCAGTTTGGTGGAATTAGCTGTATTTTACTACGCCACACACCTTTGTATACTTTTTGGTTACACAACAACCTTTTTGGTTACATAAATTGTGTCAGAATATTCCATTATACTGACGAGATTTTGCCAAATGGCAAAATTTGACCATATTAGGAAGCTTCGCTGGCTATATAAACTTACAGAATCCTGGCGGTTAGCCTGACCACGTCGGCACTTCAGTTTATCCATAGTTCAAGAATCACTCTTTATGATTCCCCCCTTCAGGGTCCTTAGACCCTGGACCAGACAAAAATTTCCAAACGTCCGCTCATCCGTTTTTCAAACTCCGTGTGGGGTGTCGTGACCCCACATCAACACCCAAATCCAATGTAAAAACAGTCTATGGGAGTACTGCTGCACGTCTGTCCATGACGCAAAATGTTAATATGAATACAGTTTGGATTGATGCTGACAAAATGTGGAAAAAGTGAATCGCTGTGAATACTTTCCAAATGTATTGTACAACATGCAGAACCTGTCAAAGTCATGTCAAATACATTCAACCTCACACATGCGAACTGATAAAAATACCTTGAAACATTGAAAGCAAATACACATTTTCTGAAGTAACTCTCAGAAGGCAATGACATTTACTAGAAATACATGACTGTGAATAACAACCACACTTTTTGCATTCATGTTGATTTGAAACTTTCATTTTGAAATTATATTGGAAAAAAATGTAACAAGGACTCACAATACCTATTCTGAGTAATATTTGTTAGGTCTTTTGTTCCCAAGTCTACTGAATTACCATAGTACCTTTGCACAGAATTTGAATGCTTAGCCCTCACACATCCATTCAAGTGACTTTTGTCTCTCCAATATGCATGTCTTTCTATCAGCTCAGACCAGAGCCTGCTCCAAGGCAGACCTCATGTCTGTGCAAATGATTAGACTGGTTGTTCAAACATTGACATCAGCTGGAAGCGCGTTATTCCTTGCTCTCTTTAACCAGACAGGGCTTTCCTGATTCTACAACACTAATATTGACTCATAGCGGCTAATCCCTCACCGTCTTGTCATGACTCAAAACTCTGAATGCTCACACCAAACAGGTCATTTATCATATTTCACAGACTCCATCCAAACGGCCGCCCCCTATAACCTGCCCCTCTCCCCCTCACACTTTCTCTGCCTAACTGTTTGGCTAATGCAGAGTTTAAAGTCAGTCTGTACTTTGAGTCTTGCTGTTTGGTTTTGGTTAGCCCTGTCACCTCCTTTATGTTCCCTAACAGAAATACAATGAGGTTTATTCTTTCAACTTGCCAGCCTTACCCTGTTTGAGTTGCCTGTGTGTTGTCTATCTTTACATTACGTCCACACATACATTGTGAATAATTGCCCTTCATGACCCCAACCGCTCCCACCCCAAGTGATGATGAATCATCATGTGTCAGTTTGGTTCTTTTTGTGTGTCTTCTGCGTATAAGTGAATACTTGCAATGCTAATCTGAATGTTCAACCTCTCTTAATAAAAAGTCACGTCATCGCGATTTTTTTTTTCTATTTGTTTCTTTTGTTAGTCAAATAAAAGAGAGATTAAAGAGACTCGATTCACCTGCTGAGAAATGATAGATCGGAGCAAAACTGAGTTCGTGTTGTACACGGAATAGCAGAATAAAATTCGTTTGTTATGCAGAGTTTTACAAATTGTGCCTCACATCTTTTAACGGTTCTCCTCCTCCGGGTGTGTAGTCGGAGAGTTCGGTCTTTCGCTCTCTGTGAACTGCCCGCACTCCCCTTACTCCTCCTCTTCCTCCTCCTCCTTATTTACAGGGGCACTGGTGTGCCTCATGCTCCTTATAGGGCCCCACTTTGCATTTTCCTGCCCATCAGAGCGCTAATGTGTGTGAGCGTGTGTGTGCGCGTGTGCGTGCGTGTGTGTGTGTGTGTGTGTGTGTGTGTGTAGGAGCCTCCATGAACCCCCCCCACCCCCTCAGTTGCTGAAAGCATAGAGACAGCGTCCCACTCCTTCAGCCCGAGGATAAGTCTACTATCATGCTAATGTCCATGTCCTGAGACTAATAGGTCCTTTTACACTGGAGGTTTTCATTCCCCTTGCCTCACTAAAGGGTTTAGTGGCAAGGTCCTTTCTCTCCTTCCTCAACTTTCAAACAAGATAAATATTTCTGTGATTCCACCGCCTGGATGATATGTTGGGAGACCGCTCTTTGTATAATTGGCTTCTATGGTCCTGTTACGCTGGTTGTAAATATACTGAGTAGATGCAGTAAAGAGCCGAGCAAAACAAAAAGAAGATACAGGGTGGAGACCTGCATTGGAGTGACGGTTTGAGTATACATACATTTGTGTGCCATGTTGATAGTCGGATAATTGAGCTGGGGCCCTCAGCCCCTCTACTCCCTCCCTGTTCTGTGCACACATAGATGTCGGGGTAAATTAAAAGGCTGTTAATCTATGACCTTGGAGAGGGAATCAATATCTTTTATCTTTAATTATTTTCTTGAATATTACAAATGTATGCTTTTGAATGATTCTTGCATTTGTTCAATTTCATGTTATTGTATTAATTTAATTAGATTGATGTTGTAGTCATTGTAGTACGCCTTGTTATGTTTTTCTGTGTTGTTTGCTTGTTCTACCTGTGCTTGTCAAATTGCTTCCTTGTGTTTACGAACTATAATCAACTCTCTCAGGTGTTGTCATGTTGTCTTGACAGTTTGCTTGTATTTTGGTCCTTGGTTTCTTTCTTTCCTTGTGTGTTTTCAAACCGCAGGAACCAATTCAAGACCTTCCCGATGTACACTTGGAGTTCGCACACTCATGTCTTTTAGACACAAAAAAACATTGTGGGTTCACTAGGGGACAAGTGTCAAAATCAAGGCCCGGGGGCCAGATCCAGATTGTTCCCCTATGATGTCGAAACTGGGAAATTGTGTGACAAAGACACTTAAAATGTACAGTATTTGACTACGCTGTCATAGTAGAAACTATGATTACAATGTGGCTAAGAGTAAAATATTTTTGATACCCCTGCACTTGGCCCTTTCTAAGAACCATCAAACGACTAGGTCTCCATGAACAGTACCTAACTGGAACCATCAACAGGGATGTTTTGTGACAACAAGTGCTGATTTGTTGGTTGAACATGAGGGTGTGTTTTTTCAGGTAGGTGTGCTGTTTTCTCACTAGCAGAAGCCGCCATTGTAATGGAATATTGAAACAACGGAAGTACTGAAACAATTGGATAAGTGGATGGGGTACTGATGGGCTCTCTTGATCATTTACGAGAATGAGGAGATCCAATGCTAATTTACTTCTGCTATGAGAAATGATATGACAGCGCTGACCAATCCGTCTCCATATCTACCCTCCTTGGGCAAGCGCTTCCGCACTTTCGGAGAGTGCTTTAAGCTTCGTAAAATTATCTGGACTGACAGGGACTGTCTGTGCTGATCCCAAACGGCGGGTGTACAGTAAATTAGCTTCAGATTAATCAGAGTATTTTTTTTCAAGGCTTTGCATCATAAAGCACACACTGAAAATGTGGAAACGCTCACAGAAGTTGGGCATTCCGCCCACAATGGGTCAATCGGGCAATGTATTGTTTAGCTCTAAATTAATACGAAGCTAGCCGAGTTGAAGATAAATCAAAGAAAATGCTAATCAAGGCCCCATCCTCATGAAGTGTGTCGCCATAAACATCAACACATGGTTAACAGCTAGCTGCTTATTGTCCATCTTTCAGCTTGTTGTTATTCATCTTTTTAGTTTGGTTTTCATCTTTTTAGTTGAATGCCACTGGCTGGACAGGAGGGATAGTGTACCGGTAGGCTACACTGTTGATTTTTTGTTTTGAATTTTGATTTAAATTACTTTAAGTATTTTTGCTTAGTTTTTGCACCCCTTGGGCGATTGCTTTGATTGATTGCTTTGTGGTCCAACCAGTTACCAACCTTGCCTGAATTGACCTTAAATGAATCTTAGAGGCATAACACTGTTCTATGATGCACCTAGGTGAACCCTTGGCCAGCAAACTTAGCCCCTAAACTATGTCCCCCTGGACAACAGGTGGTTGTTACTTTACTTGATTTCCTTCTCACAAATCCCCATTCTGACCGCTCACATATTGTACAGCCGCCATGTTTGTGTTTGTGCAGTGCATGTCCTACACCCACTTCCTATTCTAGCCCTGCAGCAGATCTACTCACCCATTCAGAGGTTGGACATCCTGCGTTTTCCACCGTACCACCGCGCCTGCATTGCCATTTTCTTCGAAGAACCCCATGAGCTTGTTCTTCGGGCCAACTTGGCAGGCCCAGTCAAGCCAAGAGTGCAAGGCTAGCTCGGCCCATAGCTAGGTGAATAATTTAATAGGATGCCAAATTCATTTTTAACGTAGGATCTAAAATTTTCACCAATAAAAATATAATATTTTGTCTATAATTAACTTGAAAACTACAGTAAATTACTGTAAATAATGTTACATGTATTCAGGGTTCATATTTTGGAGAATGTCCAAAAGGCAGACGTAATAGAAGTCTTTTATCTGCAAAAGTGGGCACTCGGCCACCTCTGTTGCCCTGTTGAATTTCTATTTAAACTCAACAAGCCAACTTTTGGGAGAAGTAACTATTATACTAGGTTAGTCTTGTGCTACACCCCTGACATCCCAGGTCTGGCGGCTATTGCAATATACTGGTTTTGAAGAGTACCAATAACAGATCCAATCCAATCCAATTTGTTAACAGATGGCATATACATTTATTGTATATTTTTTGTCAAAAGTCTTCATTCTTTTTTTTCTTCTTTTTTTTGAGAAAACTATTGGCAATTGAGCCCTAATGCTTACTCATCCATCCATTTTCTAGAGCTGCTTATCCTCACTAGGATCACAGACTTGCTGGTGCCTATCCCACCTGACTACGGGCAGTAGGCAGGAGGCAGGAAGGCAGGAAGAAATGATACAGACTCGCCAACCAACTGTACGGATTTTGTCCCAGTGTAGTTGCTGTGAATAGCGAGCTTCTGTACATGCACAGCAGATCATGCAGCGTCCTCAAATAGTGAATGGCAAACCAAGGCACAGAGCCGTAATTGCCAAACCCCGAGTTTTTACTGTACTACTACTTTAGTGAAATTTTAAAATAATTTTACAAAGCCGAACCAATTAAATGAACAACTGATGCTTTCACTAAAAAAAACACACACAAAAAATAAAAAATAGTTGTGCAATTCAGCAAATGGAGAGGCTTTAGAGGTTAAAAAGAAGACATATACCAGTAAGTGAAATCAGGAATGGTTCTGTGAATGGAGTGGCATCGTGTGATCGTTTTAAAATCATTTTCATCTGTATACAAAACTTTGAGCGAAAAAAATCTCCTGTTTATACTTGGTCAATGTTGTGTAAACATACACTTAAACCACAAGTATCATCCTGTATATTAAAGGTGTTAAAGAGTTTGCAATTGGCAGGTTGTACCATGCCTTCCATGTCTTAAGGCAGTTGTTTTCCTTTCTTTTATTTAAGAATGAAATCTGATTGGAAAGGAGCTCTTCCGCGCAAAACACCAGAGAAGCTTATGAAACTCAGAGCATGAAGTATTCAAAACAATTTACATGTGGTATTGCTGTTTACAAACAACAACAACAAATGTTTCGGTGGGACAGTCATTAGAGAAATCCCTCAATATCAAAATCCCTACCTTCCCTTGACATTTTGTATCACTTATCATTTTGTATCTTGTTGCGTCACTCAATCAGATTTTTAATAATAAATGGATGAAGATGTCCCTAAAAGTACCTACAGATCAATTTGAAGAAATCCAGTCAGAATGAGTTCCAGGTAAAGCATTTACAATGTTTTGGGTTAGCCATATCTGATGGTGCAAAAAACAAACAGACAAAGAGTTGGCTGCAGACATCAAAGTGTAAGCCAACCGCCGTCATTCCAAGTGACACACACATAAACAGACAGACGCACACACACTCACACAACAACAACATTCAGGAGGCCCTGCTAGTGTAGTTGTTTACACTGTACATGACACAGTCTTGTCCAGAGTGATGTTGGCCAGAAAAGAGATTTTAAAAGTATCTTTGTATTTGTCCTTTACTCTTCTCTAATAACGTATCCTGGTCACCTAACTGCCATTAGGCAGTTGTATATTGCATTGTATTTTAATTGTATCGTTGGTGTCAATCATTATGATCAGGGACCAGGGAGATGATGTTAATCCTAAATGTAATTATGCCATATTAGTGAAAAGGGGTCGAAGTTGGATGAAAATGAGGACGTTGTATATTGTACATGGAGTTTTCTGTTTGCACACAAACAATTCATTTGGCAGTTAGAGGGGATACGTTTGTCATAACCTTGCGTCAGGTAAAAAGCAGGCCCGTTCATGTCTCCCATTACAGCTGCAAATGAACATTGCTTGGAGCGGTTAGATTTCAATGTCTAATAATAGGAGTGTCTGCCGAAGCGGGAAAGCAAAGATTACCATTATTAAATCATTGTTTTGCAGTGAAATTTAGGACATCATTGAGCTTACATATGCTTATGTTGCCAAGTGATACAGTCAACTCTAAGGAGGAAGCCCTGTCCTGGAGGCTGAGCAGCACACAAGCGTGACTAACAGGACGGATGGCTCGCAGGGCCCATCAGACCGTGTCCCGCTCCACTGACTGGCAATGTCACTTTCTGTATGTTTGCAAGTCTGCGGTACCGCCTTTTGTGTGGATGTGACCGTCCTTATGAACAAAGACACCTCCCAGGTCGTTTCCTCCGATTCTTGGACGGAAGAATGCATACCCTGAACTCCTGACAGGCGGCGGCCGGACCAATGTGGTCTGACAGCTCTTTCAAGCACAAGAAATGACTGCTGGCTGTCGCTCCCACTGCTGCTGCTGCACCATGTTCAGGTGCACAAGTAAGTAACCAGAAACTCAACAAAGTTTAGCATTTCAGACCATAATTTGGTGGTCGGTACTTGGATTACACCAGTGCTGGCTGTCAGCCAGTCTTTCTCAGAAATCTATTCCATTTATTTATTGAGTCTATTCCTTTTTTTTAGTATTCATTTTATTTAACTAATCTAATCTATACCCTTTGTGTAACTGCTTTAGCTCATGAGCACAAAAAAAAAAAAATCCACGCACATCCAGAAAAATGTCGAGATGGATACCTACCCTGCATGTTTTTGGGATTGTGAGAGGAGACCGGGGTACCCAGAGGCAGCCCACACAGGCATGGGAACAACATACAAACTCCGCCTATATAATAGCTTAGAGAAAACAAGCACAAAAAAGGCTACAAGCACAACTATGTCAGCCAACTTGTGGTGAATGGTGATATACTCTATATAGTTGTGCTTCTTTAATAACGTATCCTCTCTTTAATAACACATGCCCTCTTACATACCAGAGGGGAGTGAGTTGTACAGTTCCTGTACAGTTCCTGTACAACTGTTAAAAAAAAAAAAAGAACATCATTTTGGGAGGGAAAAGTAAACCAAAAAAAATGATAATGTGGACGCACAAGTGTGCACACCCAGTTAGAACTGCTGATGTCACTTTGCTCGTAGTTAACCAATCACCTGCCATCAAATGTAGTGGCAATTCAGAAATTCAGCCAGTCTATTGCAGGGAGACAGGGCTTCGCATTTTTTTTTTTAAATAAGCCGTAATTCCTAAATATTTTACAGAATGAGCAGCCATGATTTAACAAAACATAATTACAGACAACTATCTAACAAATACAGGACTTTGTCAGACATAACAAATAAGTAACTGCAGGCTGTGTTTATGTTTCATCATACAGTTGCTTATTGTTGTGCAAGTTTGGCGACCAACCAAACAGCAGAGTAAGAAAATCTAAGTGCATCACTCCGCCTCATTCTCCACCAGCACTACTTTGGATTGTTCCTTTTTCTAGAATCTGATTGATGCGGGTTCTTCTCAATTTCAAGTTTTAGCATCTTGTTAACATATCAAGATCAGTGTCACAATGATTGAAGGCAGGTGATATGTATTACTAGTGATGTAAAATGGTGTGCTTGCTTATCTGCTCGAATTGTCCTACCTGTAAAGGAGTGGATGTAAACGAATAATTTTGTATCATGCAGCTCTACTAATGGTAGTTTCACAATAATGTTGTTAGTAATATCAAGTCATGTCATTGTTTAATGTCATGTGCACAGTGTAACAAAATTCTCCTTACTTACTACTAAGTTAAGACAAAAAAAAACAAGGTATAAAGAACAAACAAGGAACATAGCAAATATTATCTATGAAATTATCCAAGCACATTATTCATGAAATCATATCGTTACACATGTTCAGAACACTAGTGTAAAGAAAGTGTAAATAATGTGGAAAATGACCAATAAAATAGGTGGACAATTTTAAGGTAATTCCAAATTAATTCAAGGTAATTATTCTAATGATTATGCACTTCTATGGCATGTATTGCACACGCAGTGTTTATTCAGCCCATTGTCGTAATACGTTATTTCTATCTACCTGTCTTATCTGTGCAGTTTGAAGATTAGTGAAGTCAGTGCCTGTGAGCTGTGGCATGTTGGGATTGACAGGTAACCTGCAGGGGTAAGGGCCATGTCTGCACACGTCTCCTCATGTGTAAACGTCTGATAGCTCGTGACAGGAAACGACACAGACCTAACGTTTTTCTCCTTGATGTTTCTTTCTTTGCACTTTTACAGCAAATGCCTCTTCAGAAAAGCATAACAAAATGGCCCAATTTTTGCCCCAGAAAACATGCTGCATTTGTAAGATGTCTGTTAATGGTGGGATTTTGGTGGGAAAACAGCTACTATGGACCTACTAATCCTGACAGCCACTTACAAGCCATTATGTCTCATGTCATGCCAGTCTTGAAGACAACGTGAAAAAACACAATTATGCAAATCTCACAATCAGCAAGCAAGCTATATGTTGTAGCTTGCTTCATCATACAGTTACTCCATCACAGCATATCATTTGTATTGACAGATTGTAAAGTTAGTAATGTTTGTGAAGTTATATGCTGAAAGAATGCAGAACCAACAAAAGTATTCATGTTGTACTTCACAATCAAGAAAGCAATATCAACAGCAACTATGCTACAATGCACCTCTAGGTCTGTGCTGGCTCAATCACAGAAAGGGGCAAGCACACATTTAAAAAATAAAATAAAAATGTAAATAAACTAAGGGCATGCCTGCCTCACAGTTCAAAGGACCCGGTTCAAATCCACCTGGCTCCAGCTTTCCTGTGTGGAGTTTGCATGTTCTTCCCGATCTGGCATGGGTTCTCCCTAGGCACTCCGGCTTCCTCCCACATTCCAAAAACATGCAGGTTAATTGGACACACTAAACTGTCTTTAGGTGTGATTGGGCGCATGAATGGTTGTTCGTCTCTGCGTACCCTGTGATTGGCTGGCAACCAGTTCAGGGCATCCCCGCCTAATAGGTGCCCGTGAGCCTGCGACCCTCATGAGGATAAGCAGCTATATATATATATATATATATATATATATATATATATATATATATATATATATATATATATATATATATATATATATATATATATATATATATTGTAAGTTAAGATATTGACGACCTATAGTTGTGTATCAATTTCTTGTTTTAGTTTTCAGAGCCAAGTTTGGTCATTGAATGCAACATTCGTATCCAATTAGCGGTTGTCATCGCGAGACGAGTTGTTGTTCTCTGGTTGTTGTTTGGTACTCGCGGCTCACTGCACGGATACTGCTCAGCGCTGTCTGTGCCCGAGTGTAACTTAAAGAACGTTCACTTGTGATTGTAACCTGTGTGCGTATTGGAGGCAAGTAAAGTGCACAAAAGAGAAACTTTTGTCGTGTGACTCTGTCCACCCACGTTTCGCCATCACACGTGGAAGATACACAGCACAACATATATATATATATATATATATATATATATATATATATATATATATATATATATATATATATATATATATATATATAGTGATCTTTGTTACTTCACGGTTCGATTTTCGGAAAAAAAAAAAAAAAGCTATACTGTATTGCGGTGTATTTGCATGCCAGACAGACGAGGCAACGGGGTAAATGCACCTGCCACGGGCCCTCCTCGAACCTGGAACTACTGCAGTGAACATATATACTGAAGTTTTAAATTATTAAACCTTATACACTAAGTGAACAGCCCCCCCCCCCCCCCCCCCCTTTCCTTTGAAGTCTCATGCAGTAGTCATATTAGCAGCGGCCTGGACGTTGAATTAAAATCTGATCTGTACATGATTAAACATGATAACACTGGAGAGTGTACACTTGAAATATCATTTTATTATAAAAGAAATCTAGGTAAGAGATTTTCAACGGTCTGGTGAACGTCTGCTCCATTGTGTTTCTGCCTCGACAATGTGTGTGCGTGTGTGTTCCTACTGCCTCGACAATGTGTGTGCCTTTGCTGTGGGTGCGTTTGATGACTAACACGGCATGTCCCTGTGGGTGTAAAAGCTGCTAATATGATTGCATTTGCGCAAGACTTCAAAGGAAAGGGGTAACTGTTAACGTACTGTACACAGTGTATAAGGTTTAATCATATAAGATTTGTGTACTGCAGGAATATTTGTCATAAATAATATGTATAGCATGAAGATTTTCACACAGAAAAAAACAATACAAAAAAAAATTAAATTTGACCAGGTCATCAGGGGTCACCCGATGCCACTCGCATCATTTGTTTGGCGCGGTTTTCTGCAAACCTGTTTTTTATCTGTGTTTCAGACCAGTAGTGGTAGTTGTTGAGTTTTGAGTGTGTGTGCGTGTGCGCATGTGTGTGTGTGTATGTGTGTTGGTATTCTTATAAGACTGGGGGAATATGCTTAGGCCCGCCTACAGCTGTGATGAATGGGTCCAAGCCTTTATTCCACAATGCCCCTCACTTCATTACTGTCACATGGAACAGATGGTGCCTTTCACCATCGCATCACTCGTACACAACTCACACAGACACTCACGCACACACACGCACGCTTTCATTTCGGGGATGTTGTCACTCTTTGTCGTGCAAACACATACGAGGGACAAGCAGGCTTAATGAATTCTACAGCGCATGCAGCATGCTCAGCGGAGGCATTAATTTACAGTTCTGTGGAGCAACCAAACAAAAAAAATGAGATCATGAGTACGAAATGTTTAACAAACACAAGAGAGGCTAATCGAATGAAGAAAGGAATAAACAAAGCCGTAATGCATGTTCCAAAAGAAAAATGGTTTTGGTCCTTGGGCATCTAAATCTGTCAGCACAGCAACACACATTCACAGGACGTCCTGTGTACACTTTTGTCTCAAGAAGACAGCAGGCTAATCCTCGCTCTTTTCATTGAATATTTCTAACTGCATGGCAAACAAGCAAAGAGCAAAGTCTGACGAAGAGCATCCTGTTAAAACAATCAAAGCATCATAAATATCGATGCAGAAAAAAGGCACAAGCGTTAAGGACCTATTGCTGTCCACTTGTCTGCCATGAGAGCGCCTGAGTGTATGTCACATATTTCTAAGGCGTCTCTAGTTGGCTGCCTATGTAAATTATCCTCTGCAGTCTCAATTGTGATCTATTGCCCTTCACTCAGGTCACATTCAAAAATTTTGTTGCACACACAACACCAATAAAACAAAACTGTCGGTTTCCCCGACTCCAAAAGTATTTTACTGTTCTGCGACTTGAGTTTTGCCATGTAATTTTACCTTTGCTTCGTATAAAAGAGGCAAAAACATATTTGGTACAGCTCATGCAACGCACTAGGGCCCAGAGACTGTAGGGGCGCACTAAATAAAGAAGTCCAGAATTAAATAGCTCAATTACATTTTCAGCATCAACCAAAATAGAGCCCTAAGTATCTTGTGTATTAAAATGACTATCGAATTATTGTAGCCAAGTTTTTATTTCCATTTTTCACACCATTCCATCTGCATCAGAATTGGGGCCTGTAAAACGGTGTTTTACATGTGTTTTACATGTTTTGCATGCCCCCCCCCCTGCCGGTGAGGGTTTTCTGCAGGCTTCCTCCCACATTCCAAAAACATTCCTAGTAGGTGTATTAGAAACTTTAAATTGTCCTTAGGTGTGATTGTGAGTGTGAATGGTTGTTCGTCCCTGTGTGCCCTTTGATTGGCTGGCGACCAGTTCAAGGTTTCTCCGCCTACTGCCTGTAGACAGCTGGAATAGGCTCCAAGCCAGCGGCCCTCGACCCAAGTGAGGATAATCGGCTATAGTAAATAGATGAATGGTTTGATGTTCTCAGCGACACATTGCTAGAACGCCAATTCAAGCTCTCTTCCAAGCTTTTACAGTAGTTATCGAGTTTACTTTCTAAATTTTACTCAGGTTTCTCTCTTGGTTGTGATGGATTCTTGTATATTACGACTTTCTACTTTTCCACTTCTGTGTACTGTCTGTGTACTCTGTGTGTACTCCTCCTAACTTGACAGTAGGCTCCACAAACTTCAAAACACTGTTTGGCCCGAGAACTGTTTTTTTAGGTGCAAACTATACAGGTCAGAGCGGTGCTTGAAACGTGTCAAACAAATTACCTTACCATGAATATAAAACAAGCCCAATGTTGTTTTTAAGATCCCCACCAACAACATAGGTTCTTTTTGTTATCTTCATTGTCATTTGGATCCCAATCACCTGTATGCATCTCACCTGTGTTCATGAATTGCAAAGTGCAAAGTTCATAAGGCAGCATGCTTGCCAATTAGCAAGCTAGTAAACACTATCTTTAGCTCAGCACATATATACACAGCCACACTTTGACCCCGTTATCTAACTGAAAATCAGATCACTGATAGCAGGGCTTGGAGGAGTAGCCACACAGAACCCAAATCAAACTCTGTATGTGGCTGGAGCGAGTCTAGACTACACAGTTTCTACATTATCTTGTTGGTTTACCATTGAGCAAAC
This sequence comes from Hippichthys cyanospilos, assembly GCF_059441005.1. Lineage (NCBI taxonomy): Eukaryota > Metazoa > Chordata > Actinopteri > Syngnathiformes > Syngnathidae > Hippichthys > Hippichthys cyanospilos. The sequence goes on from NC_142374.1 coordinate 7,607,949, forward strand.
TGCGGCAGCACACCAGACCACCAGTTGCTGACTTTGTGCCTTTATCGTAGTTCTGTTTGCACTCCTTTACAGCGGCTATCTTGAAGGGACCTATTAAAGATGCGTCTATCTTTGCAAACAAACCAAGTGTGTGTATATGTTTGTGTCCAACGACTGCTGAGATGCGATTACAGGATTTAGGTCAATGGGTCAATCAAATCAAATGATGTCGAAGTAAGGATCGAAACTAAAATATCGGACAACTTTTGCAGGTAAGTAATTTAGTGGGCAGAATCCTCAATTGGTTTACTTTGGAATAGCATGAATAGCATCGCAGTGAATATAATGAGGTTTTTGGACCATTAGTGCAGTAACTGGTCCCAGTGGGCAGCAGATGCAGGACAACCTCCGCACCATGCAACAATAGCTTCCAGGCCACGCTGTGCATCCATCTGCATGTGTCCAATACAGTAAAGAATCCCTGCAGGAAAACCAACTGGCCTTCCTCTGTTGTCTATTGTGAGGAAACTATCACTGGAATGAATGATTATATGGACAATCCAAGTCAGTTCTGTGATCTCAAACCGAAAATTGACTTTGATTGATCAGGAAACAACTGGAGCAGATTCTTGCTGTCCGCTTTTCTCTGTCCAGGCTAGCAAGTGAATAGCTAACGCAGTTAATTTTTGTGGCCTATGGCCTCGTCCCTGTCAAAGGCTGACAGAGTGGCTGCTTGCAGTAGGTGGCTCATGTCATTGCTGGGGGGTTGGGGGGCTACTGCCGCTGTTGGTCTGCTGTTTTTTTTTTAAATGACTGAATGTAGACCCCCCAGTAAGTCAAACATTCCTGCGGCTGCAAAGACGTGACTTATCACAGCAGCCACACACACAAAATCATGAAATCAACTGACTTCATTCATTATTTACCATTCATCTATCTAGTTGCAGACCATTTAACCAACTGCTCTATTAGTTTAGATTTCAGCGGGTTTTTTTTGTGCATTTGATCTCCTGAAGATCCATCTGGGGGAGGTGGATGAAGTTGCCGGGGAGAGGGAAGTCTGGGCTTCCCTGCTGAAGCTGCTGCCCTCGCAACCCGACTGGATAAAGTGGTAGCTCATGGTTGGTTGGTTGGATGGATGGATGGATGGATGGATGGATGGATGGATGGATGGATGGATGGATGGATGGATGGATGGATGGATGGATGGTTGGATGGATGGATGGATGGATGATGAATGGATGGATTTCTGAGTGACCTCTATTATGTTGCAACCACCCTGACACCCTGAGCTTGTTATCAGTAAGGCCTTGTCTACACGTCGCCGGGGTTCTGTCAGTAAATGTTTCCAGTTTGCCTTATTTGCTATAAGTGGCTTTTTTTTTCCGTCAAAACCGAATGTTTCAAAACCTCCAGCGAAAATGGAAATTTGCCAAAGCCTCCGGTTTCGTGGTTGCGTGTAACCAACCAGCTTAAACCAGAGATTTGCGTCACCACGCTACTCTTTTTCACACCAAAGACGCAGTTAAGGTTTGATGTCATAGGCGGAAGACACTTCTTCCCCCAAGCGACTTGGCATGCTTGTAAGAGAATGAAACCGCACTGTGCTGGATTTTTTATAGACGTAATTTCTTTGGATAAACAAATAACAAGGGAGAGACTATGCAGGTTTAAATAAGGCGGTTACATGTAGACGAGGCCGAAGCGGACGTACGTTTTGACAGGCAGCCATTTGCACTCATTTTTATAACACCGCTGAGAGAGAACTGAGTGTTCTAACCAAGTACCACTGTACTATCTACACAACTGTTCACATTAGCTTTATCTAATAATTATGGTACTCATCAAAGATGGTTATAAATTTTAGAGGCAAACTTCATCCTTGTTTGTTAGCGCTTAAAGTTGTTGCCAACCTATCGCAGGTGACACAGAGACTAGCAACCATTCATGCACCCAGTCGCACCTAAGGACAATTTTGTGTCTAATTCACCTGCCATGCATGTTTTTGGAATGTGGGAGGAAGCCAGATTGCTTAGGGAGAATACACTTGGACTCGGGGAGAACATGCAAACTCTAGCCTACTGGATTTGAGCTTGAGTCCCTGAGGCAGATGTCCTAAACACTCTTCCACTGAGCCACCTTACAATATTCACAAAGTTTTAAACGCAGGTCAGTGCTTTTGATGATGTTTACCAATTAGTGGAAAATGTAATTCCTGATTATCTTTCTTTTTTTTTTTTTAATTAATCAATTTGTCTTGCAAGGCTGACCAATTGACCAGGTTTAAAAATTCATAGTGTTACCTGGTTTGTTTTTTCATTGAGATTTTCAATAAAAATTTAACAAGTAAAGAAACCAAAAAATTGCAGGATGTTTTTATTTAATGTAAATATAATGCTTTTGATGTTTTCAAATTTATTTTGAAAATTCACGTTCACCTGACAGTACAGAGGTCATCAATTTGTTTCCAGCTCCCATCTTTCTGTGCGGAGTTTGCATGTTCTCCCTGTGCCCATATCTGTTTTCTGCGGCTACTCCAGTTTACGTTCACATTCCAAAAACATGCACTGTAGGGGTACTGGACACTGTTCGGATATTTGTTCGTTTAGCCTTCCAAAAGGGCAAGCAGGGAAGTGCATGCTGGAAATATTTTGTAACTGTTCTTTATCTTCATTTTATTTAGTGAAGAAACACACAAATTTGAATAGGGGACAATGTCCAACTAATACAATATCTAATAAACTAACAAAATACTATCTAACAAAATACATACTAACCCTAACCCTAACCCTAAACCTGTACATACATGTGTAGCCTAAAAAAACAAAACTTAGCAGTCTTCCCGTCAGAAGCAAATCAAATCACAACCGCTCGTGCTTCAATCGCATTAAATAACAAAGTGTGGCTCTAACGAGTGAGCGCGTGAGTACTTCAATCCCATTAACAGTCAGGCATTTGCATCATGAAATCCAGTAAAAGCATTTTGATTGCAACCTACCAACGGGCTGTGTGCTCCTGCTTGACAGCTCAGTGATAGTGAATGACAGAAGACAGATGCTGATCACCTGCCACTTGTAACCTCTACCAAACGAATGCGCAAACATCACAAACACTGATGGCCGGAGAGACAAAGCCAACTAAAGTGCTTGTCTTTTGACACAGCTTTTTTTTTTTTAATACAAAACACTATCTATAGTTATCACATCAATCTACAATTCAAATGTCTTTACAGACAATTCATATTACCCTTAGGGGTGTTTGGGAGTGTGAATGGCTGTGTGTGTCCTTGGCCTGCCAATAGCAGTTCAGGTTGTACCCCGCCTTCAGCTGGGATAGGTGACAGCATGCCTGCGACCCTTGTGAGGATAAGTGGTTAAGACCATGGGACAGACGGACGGCTAGACAGATGGATAATATATAAACAATATAGTTCGATCAAGTTTAGCGACAGCTTGATCTAATTTGGGGATGGTAGCCAATGATGTTTTTGAGTTTGTTCTTAAACTTGATAAAAAGTAGGGGTTTGAAGCACCTTAATATATGTGGTTATATATTGTTCATGCGTCCATTAAATTGACTGCATATCCTCACAACGTTATTTGAGCAGTTGGCTGAGTACACCTTGAACTGGTTTCCAGCAAATCGCAGGGCATACGGATATGACCAAACATTCACATTCACATTCACAAACACACCAGATAGGACAGAAGAGGGCCCTTTAGAGTGTCCAAAATATCTGCCATGCATGTTTTTTGGAGTGGGAAGGATTTTCACAATTCTACAGTCTTTTTTTAGTTTTTGTTTTTTTTTTCATTTTAACTGAAAGTTGCTTTTATTTTGTATGACGTCTAGGTGGTTGCCCAAGTTAACACTGCTTTCTGCACTCCAGCGGGAGAACACTTGTTCTGTCTGTCAATAACTGTTGCTGGTATAAGAGGAACATGATTCAATATTTCGAGTCAATTCATACCAGTTATGCGACATTTGATACTTGCTGCACACATTATAATTGTTCACAGTACAATTCAAAGCTCGAGAATAGGGAAGAGTGGAGACAATCATTAACAATTATTTTCCTACATCTAACTTTGAGCTATTTCAACCAAGATTTTCAAACTGCTATGCAAATGACAATTGAAGAATTGCGTGGAAAACTCCTGTGCAACCGACGCAAACAGAAAATACATGATTTAATCTCAAATACACGGAGTGGAATATTATAAGTGACCTAATGGTCTAGGTCAGTTGTAACATACCTTGGAGCGGAAATCTAACCATGTGAAATTTCGATGTAGTTCCACAAAAATTATGATGTAAAGTACAATAACATAAATTTATGACGACCATTTTATGAAAGGCCCTTGTGCACAACAATAGTCTAACTTTTTGGAGGTACATATTTAACGTTTCACCTCAGCTTCATCTGGACAGGTGTCAGTTACTGCTGTTCCCTCGTTCGCTTTTGTAAAGGGGAGTTACAATTGTCTCTTCTTTTGGTAAAGGTCAATAGTTGAAGTAAAATGAAGCCAAGTCCGTGTTTCTTCAGTAGAGACTGTGGCTTTTTGAATGGCTTGGTTCATAGCGGGAGCTGAAGAAGTCAGTCGTCAGAGTAGAAGCTTAATAGGTTACTGCGAATGTGCAAAGTGAATCAGGTGATTCCCAACTTGCTCCTGATTTGACAACTGACCTGATCCAAATGTTCCCCGGCTCAACTCTAATTTACTGGTTGAATGTTTGTCAGTTTTGCTCATGAATCAAGATTATTTTTCATTCATTTGAACATTGGATGACACACTACGCAGAAAACATGGAGTAATTCAGTTATTGTTCAAAGGCTGTCAGGCTACTTGGGATAAAGCGTTCTAGCTCAGAGAAAGCACAATTATGCAGAGGAGCAAAGAGGTTTGGGTGGTTTTAGCCTTTATTGCTATTGAAGACTTCAGAAGAAGAAAAGGGGAGGAGGAGATCACTTAACACCTGCCTGGATGTTGACTTAAAATCTTTATCACCAATATCTAATCGCTTGCACCCACACCACCAGCGAGCGACTGATAAATGGTTTCATGTTGGAATTCTCCTCTAACTACAAGGCATGCAAAACACAGGTGTGAACGTTTGAGGAGGAAATGTGAGCGTTTGGTCATTGATGTGGTGGCCATAGTTAATACATAAGCCAGTTTAGGTTGTGCGTGCACGCGTGCGGGTGTGTATTTACCACTGGATGTCGCATGTGTAGCGGGTCCATGAACCTGGAAAAGAAGGCTATTATCTAACACGCTCTCATTACCAGTGAACAGAGCCAACTTGCAGCCACACGCCATTAAAATGGCCTGAAACCTAACACCTATGCACAACTTTTGAAGAGAGACCTGCTTTATTATGATGTGGTTCTTAAAAAAAGAATGCGTGTGGATGATTCATCGGTTTGCTTTCTCCTCTTGCGTGGAAAGAAAAGCGCTGACATTCCTTGCAGTGACTAAGCAGCAGAAAACAGAACGAAGAGACGTTAGAAGCTGAAAGCTGCTCGGCAGCTCTCTCAGATCAACAACAATGATAGTTGTCTTCGGTGTACCGTGTGATGTCCGATACTGACACACTTCAAAGTGTCGGGATTACGCTTCTTTGCTCCTGTTAATCCCGGGAGTCGGATGACGAGAGCTCCCACATTATGATGCATTCGCCAAAGGTTTGAGTACTCGTTCCGAAAACACATAAGAGAGTCTAAATATTGACTTTATTGCTGCATCAACCTCTGCTTTGCCATTCATGCAAGAACCAGGTGAGTCAAGATGAAAGCGCTGGTCTTAGGGTATGACTTTACAAATAGTGTGTGTATAAGGTTAATCCGCATGTCCAAAACATAAAGTGACATTATTTCATTTTGTGCCAATGTTATTTTTATTTTACTGACCGTGTCGCGGTACGCTCGCCTTACTTCAGTCTTCGGTCCAGGCAGTGGGGCTTCAATTCCCACCAGTCGTATAACATCAGAGTGATCGACCCCAGTGCCCCCGAACTCCTGCCCTAAACACAAGCGTGTTTTTTTTAATATTTATATTTTTATATTGAACACTTCAAAATGCCACCAAAAAATGGAATACATTCTATTCCTTTTTTACAACCTTTAAATCTGTTTGAATATATACAAAAGGCTAAAAGAAATATGGTGCTTTGCCATGAAGCTTAATCATTAATCACTATCCTCTCTAAAATAAATGACTTACCCTCCAACCTACAGGCACAAATGACTACTTGACTTTTTTTTAGCATATTTTTTACCCACTGTTATTCATCGATTCAGGCCGTTTAACGTAATTTTCCCGTAGCTATACCTACTAATCCAGGATACTTTTGCTTGCTATCTGGTGTTTATGTAATAGCAAAGACCCTACAAGAATCTACAAAGAAAATGAAGGGAAAGTACACACATGATTAGAGATACCGTACCACCTAGCGAGCAGGTGAAAACACACCGTGAGCAAACGAGAGGTGCCACCGAACAATAGAAGGCCAGACACCAATGGTAGGTGTCACTTGAGTGAATGTAGACACACTGATAGAGGCCAAACTGGTCATAAAAAAAGTAAGAGTTTTGTCAATGGGACCACACAAGATCACCAGTAATATGCAAATACATACGTTTGACAGGTTTCTGTATTTTCTGGCTTGTGGGAGAAAACATACATCAGTCCGCTATGATTTATTTGAAATAGATGCGTTTCTCATGCCTCTGGTGTCGCAAAATGAAACGGGATTACACGGCGACTCCCGCTTTCCTTTAGGACTCTTGCTCCGGACACGGACGGCCCTTTTCTGGTCGAGAAAGCCAAGCTGATGAGCCCAATTGGTCTGAACTCTTGGGGCCAGCAATAATCTCTTTTTAGCCTCTCAGAAGGCTGAGTGGGTGGAGTGAGCCATAAGAACCCTCTCTGTCAGCTTTAGCCAGCCAGCAGAAAGAAAAAGTCATAATTATAGTGCTTTCTTTGGCTGGATTTAAATAAAGCTTCCTGGTTGGGGGCCCTATATGCGCACACACACGCACACGCTCACGGCAATGCACTTCAATAAAAAGGCACTAATCAATCAGAGGTTCCCCTGCCACGGCTTCATTGAAGGTCCACTCTGAAAGAGGGACTGACAGCCCTCAACCTCCCAGTATTGTTCGACGAGACTGATTAGGCCTCTGACTGGCTACCTCAGCCACCAGCTAGAAAAGCGCACAGGTCAAAGGGTCTCCATTTGAAATCGACAAGCACTGAAAAGTTCTGGACACCTGCTTTTTAAAGTGATGCTTGTCTCTGCGCTTCTATCCTCCTTTTTTGTCATTTGCAATTTGAGGGCAACACAGGGTAGATGGAAAGAGTTGTGTGTGCGTGTGCGTGTGTGTGTGTGTCTCAAGTTTTGGAGGGGGAGCTTGGCTGTGGGCCCGGGGCCATAACAAAGAGAGGACGCTTTTTACATGCACATCCAGACAGAGTAAATTGACCTGTGGCACTGCAAGCAAATACGGGGCTCCAAAATATTGCAGGAAAAAGAAAAACACGGCAAGTTAGCTAAAACGTGCTTGAACAACACTATACGCTCAGACTTGACAGTATTTGCTTTCGATTGTTGAGTAAACAAGCTGTAACGAATAAATGCGGATTGCTGGAGACACATTGAAACGAGGAAATAAAAGTATACCGTATTTATGAATAAAAGAACATAATATTTGTTCTGTTTTTTCGTTCATTCGTCTAAACGCCCCCTATTTGTAAATACTTCCTGAGGTCTACACCTTTACTCCATCACGCCAAAGATTACGCATAAGAATGTGCATTGAATTCCCGTTCTCTTATCCTCCTTTTTATGAGAATCAGCTTCAAGCTTTGCAACGATTTCGCCCTTTTAAAAACAAGAGCCACTCCGTCAATGGCTGACAATAGCATCTACTGACAAAAAGTCCTCACGCCAACCTGCCATCGCTCTGCTCCTTTCCATATAGCCGCTGCTGGTGACTGGTAAATGCCACTCTCAATCTTTCTCTTTTCTCTCCTCATCCCTTTTTACTCCTCCTATTCCTTGGTCTCAATGGGTGTGTTAAGTATTGTGCGCTGTGATGGGGGCGGTGAGTAAGTCAGCATCATTAAACGCAGGCCAGGCCTGTGGCCAGATCAAAATAATTAACTGGAGAGGTCACAAGCTAATGAAATGAAACGAGGGACTGAAAGGAGCCCCTAAATGGTGCTCGATAATCCCCCCTTTACCTTGTTTTAGGGAGGGGGCAAGACTTTATAAGCCAGGGCATCTCTGCTGATAATAGAGGGGACTTGTGCTGTTTGCATGCAAATGTGTGCACGTCTGCATGGCTGTGTGCATGCTCAACCATGTTTGACCCTTTCCTTTTTTTTTTTTTTAATTTTATAGCGATGTCCTTCACTTGATGTATTCTTCATTCTATATGCATTTTTCTACACTGTAACTCCAAAGCCAGGTACAGACTATTTTTTAACAGGGTTTTGTTATGTGATCCCCTACAAAAACTCAGTCGCCTTGAACCTAAATAAATTTGTGTCTATTAACTTAAGATAAAAAAATTAAGATCTCTGGATTTAAATGCATAGAAATGCCAATTTCAAATTAAAAATGACAACGCAGCCCAACCACCTCCTCTGGGTTACTTACATCCGTTCAGTAGTTGCAGACTATATGGGGCATTTTATATAGCTTTCATAAAGATATTTCACATGTTTTATGTGTATGCAGTTTCCTGTAGATAACAGTGATGGGTGTGCCAAGTAAATTTTGCCAGTCTATTATTCATCATGCCAGTGGCCAGGATACCTCTCCATTAGCGTCACTCATTATTTCGAGTCAAATCAAAATCGTCATCGGCAATTTGTCCCTCAATCATTGGTATTTCAAATACACTAGTGGTAAATTATATTTATCATATATTATTATTATTTATGGCCAGCAGCCAGCCCGGCAGTCTCTCATCATTATTTTGACTACGCTTTTGCAAGATGAAACAATTCTGTGGAATTCACAAACTCATTCAAACGGGACTCTTGTTTCACTGACAACCTACGGAGACAGTTGATTGAAAATCTTGTCTTGTGCATCATATTGGCTCGAGTCAGCTGTGCCTGGGGGAAGCAGCATGGTGCCAAAAGATTTCCTGAGTCCTTGAAAATTCTACATCGATCGTTTGAGAAGAGCTTCTGAGTCGCGTTTGAAGCATCGAGCAACACAGAGAGGATTGAGACTAAGTCTGTTGATATACAATACTGAAAAACACATGGCCTAATTAAAAAAAATACTCTCAACATTTCAATTACTTAGCTTCGCCATCTGATAATGTCTTTACAATTATGTAACTCCAATGAATGAGATTTGAACATTGGAATTTTCGTGCATTTGTTGTTTTGTATAGACACACACATTGATTTCTGTATGGAAGTGATCCCAGGCTCACGTTAAATGAGTGAATCAAGTCAGTCCAATTTGCAGTCTAATTCATGGTATTTTATCCACATTTGGAAGAAGATTGAGTAAAATCTGTGGAGTGCTGATGTCAGAATTGTGTCACAAGAACAGTGTAAATTCCATGCAACTATTACTTTTACACTATTCCATTTCCTGAGTAAAATATAATAATAGTAATCATCATTGTCAGCAGCAGCATTTAATTCCAACAAAATGCCTCCAACTACAATGTACGTCAAAATTGTTGGTCAAATATGGCACACCAGACAATTTTGTGGCTGAATCAAAACCAAACTTAAAAACTGACCATCAAATGGCAGAACAAAATAAAACCATCTGGATCCAGAAACATTTTTAAGTGGATCTATATGTAACAGGGTTACTAATGATTCCACATGTTATTGTGCTTTGGCTAAAAAGTGTCCTCCCTCTCCCATAGAGTGGGTATAAATGGTTAAGTGTGCCACGATGGCCATCAGTTTATTTGTGTCACCGTCGAGGTGGGCTGTGTACTAGCTAGTTGCAAATTGGTCAAAATGCAAATTTGGTAATTGATTCATGTCAAGTTTGGAGAGTCTGCCCAGTGAAGCTGACCAACCTGTGTTGTGTGTTTATTGTAAAATGACGCACAGGTAGCGTATTTCTCTGAGTAAAAGTCGTTTTTTTTTTTTTTTTCCCCTCAGTTTCAACCCCCATGTCACTGTATAACTCATCGAGTAATTGCACAAAACATGGCAAAAAATAACTTTAGTCAAGCGCCGTCTAATTGTCTCTTTGTTGTCGACAATGAGGCTGCATGGCTCATTTTTTTGGCGGACTTTGATGCAATATGAAAAGGAAAGGACGACTTGAAAAATGTGAGTGGTGGCGCTCGCAGATGTCAGCAGGTGGGAGGGAGAAAAGTGTTATATCCGGCATTTGGACCATGCTCCTCACCCAGCAGGCAAGTTGGAATGAACCTTTGATGCTTTGAACCTTGTGCCTTTTACTTTGACGACTCCAATTTTGTGTTGGCATGCGAAGAACAGCAACGTGTGGTTTCTTCGTCTTACCACAGTATGTTTGTTTATACAGCAAGATGGAGTAAATGTGCCCAACAACCATCCTGTCTCATGTAAATGAATTTCACACAACGTAGGGGCCAGGAGACTTGCCTCCCAACAATAATGAAGGTTACGTATACTGTTCTGTAGTATATTCCAAAAATATACCGGATACAGATTTTATTTTGTGTGACCACTTGACAAAACAAATTCAGCACATTATTATTCCAAATGATTATGCACAGAAGTTCGATTTTCAGAAAGCAAGGGCTATTTCAATCAAAATCCTCCTAACAAATGTGTTAAGCAAAAACAACACATAGGACAAAAACACCTTTGTCTTAGGTGAACAATAGAAACATGTACCATATTGTTGTGCTGTGTTGCTGATCAGGTTCTCCAGGGGCATGCTCCGACCTGCTAAGAACTCCAGCGTATAACTGTGTAAGTACACTATGTGTCTGCGTGTGTTTGGAAGGGGCTTTGTGTGTGCAGTTTTAAAAACTGAGACCTGTAGGCAGACAACAAACTCGCACAGCAACACATCTTAAAGACATTGCAAAGTTTTGCTGAGTGAAAGAAAACACCTGATGATAGGAGAAAAAAGGAAAACAACTTTTTAAACTGAACTAAGAAAGAACAAGTCTATACATGATATGAATGGAAACAGTTTTGGGAGTCATCTTATTTTAAATGATGACTAAACATCTTAGGCTTCATATTTATAGATAGCGCAAGTGCACTCGTGCACTTCAAAACAGGATTCCCTCCGTGATAGGTCTGTGGGTACTTGAACCGATCAGTGATGATATATTTATGGATAAAAATTTATTTCGGTTTGCGCAGGAGTAGGCAACTTCAGTCCTCGAGGGCCACTATCCAGCATGTTTTTCAATATTCCTTCCGCCAATTCAAATTTTCAGGATCATTATTAGGCTTCTGCGGAACTTGCTGAGGAGTTGATCATTTGATTCAGGTATGGTGGAGGACAGAAACATCATATGGGGACCCTTGACGCCCCACAACTGCAGTCGTACTTTGTCCGTCAGTTGTTGTTTGTTTTTTTTTCTTGTTTCATCAGCAAAACGGGCGTCTTTATGTGACAAATTGATGCGCCTCCGAACAGAATGCCTCCCTCGGTTTAAAAGTCACTCTATACATTACTGTCAATAATATTAAACTTCCCACAAGCCCCAATGAGGAAATATGATTAGGTGATTGCTGCCCAAAAGTGTAACAATGTCATTTTAATGTCCACGTGTGATTTTGTCTAGAATTTCAATTCTGTCTTTATAACCGGTAAAAACTGGCAACAGGTACCATATATCAATGTCCGCGGATTGAAGTCATTTGTTAATGTCCTGTATTGCCAGTTTAATGTGAAAACATATCAACGTTCTGTTGTGCGGGATTGCAGGAAACTAGACAAGCTGTTACATCCAGACACCAACGCACACCAATGCATTTGTGTCCATTCTTTATATAAGTTCGGTTTATTTTGAAGTTGGACTTGTCACCGCGTTGGCAGCATGATTTACTGTCACGCAGCATATTCATCATTTTTACTGTGATTGGCTTGAAATATCTAAATACTTATTTTTTTTATATTTTTATTTTTCTGATGAGTACTTCGAAATGAACTCACCAATTTGTTCCTGAGATCCACCCACATTCCTCTTGGTCCTTGTGGCAAACTCTTGGAGTTCGGCCTTGTGTTTCATCCTCACATTATGTCATGTTTGAAGCGATGAACGTGGCCAGCCTTAAAATACTGGCATTTCCCCAGAAACTACATTTAGAAGAAGTCAACAATCCTTTCAAAACTTGGGTTTACCTCATGATCTTACCTTACCTCTTACCTTACCTTGAGGTAACCACCACAGGCTTCACCCCGCCTCCCGCACTGCCATCATGCATATGCTCTTCATCTGTTTCAGGCTGCCTGGCTAAATAAGGTATTTATCTCCCACCATATGAAGTCTTGTTTACCATGCGTTTAGCATTTTTTTCCTGGAAGCCTAACAAAACCTGGCACTCGAGTAAAAAAATGTTCACAGACGGCAGAATAAGCGCGTTCATCAGGCAAAAATACCTACCCAATTACCTCACGCATCACCGGCCAACCCGGCACATAGGTTTTTATCAGCACAAGCCAAAATGAATTTTAACCTGCATTTGGCAAGTATTAATCTAGAAACCTGCAGTTAACCCAAAAGACAAACACTTGCCTCACTTCATGCTGCAAGCTTTGCACTAAACCATCAACACAGTTAATTGGCCACCATAAGCTCTGTATCACAGGAGCGCACCAGCCTCCGGTTTAACTCGCCAATAATTAGCACATCCGTTAGAGTAGAATTAACCTGTAAAATGAGACAAAAGAGGCAAAAAGAAAAAGTTGGAGCTAAGAAAGAGGGTAAGTGTGAGGTAAATGGCGAAAGGAGAAATAAGGGAGGACAGGGAGGATTAAAATTGTTTGAATTAGGTCCACGCTCGCCCCATTCATTTGGTATTCTGCTCAAATCAGTGCTTTTGTTGAGCCTGGTGTAAAGTAGTGTCAATCATCTCGACCTTGTTTTGTGGAATGGGCAAATTTATTATGAATTTTCTCCTGCAAATAATGAGTGGTACCCCCCGCCTGCGCTCTCCTTCTCCCCCATGCCACCTCTTCTCACTCTGCTTTGCCTCCACCCTCATATCAATGCGACAGAATAGGCAAAAGAGAGTGAAGTTAGCAATCTCAGGGCCACTCGCATTCTGGGCCCACATCAAAGTGACACAGACGTCCAATCAGATTTGTCTTACAGGCATTACATGATGAATATGGTGCAGCCGGAGCACAAAAGCTCCTTTGTGTCTCCTCCAAGCAAAGACTATTCACAGCCCACCACAGCCAGCCAGAGTGGAAGTAAATGGCCAAAAGGGCCCGGGACAGAAAAAAAAAACACCCAAACTTGTGCTGCACAATAGCCCATGCAAATCACAGCCCCCGCCACCTCCACACAACACACTACTACACAGCCGCACCTCCAACTCCGTCCCTCCGCAACCCCCCCTCCAGACTGAGCTTAGTTCCTCACACATGCAGAAGTGTCAGGGATTCAAGTCTGCGCTTCTTTCATCCTGTAGACTGAAGACTGACTTTTTCTCTCTTCAGTAAGCACAAGTGACCTTGTCACTAGAAGACATGTATTTAGGACTTTCGCCTTAGTGTGGATTTCCAGCACGCACGGCCCTGCCGAGAAGGAAAAGACAAATTCAAGTTCGAGAGGCACAAGTGAACCTTCATTCGGGCATTTGGTCAAAACAACACTGTCATTCTCATAAAAATGACAAGACATATCTGTGCTCTAGTAAAGAGTTGGACCGCTGATCATTTGCAAGATTTAAACGATTCAACGTATTTATGAACTCAGTAAACTCAATTGGAGCATTTGAAATACGGTGTTAGAAAATGGGTCTGTAGATAAAACTCTTCACGAAAACTAATGACTGTCAACAAAAATCCCTGTCGTCATCGTTTGTGGGCACACACTTACTCCCACACCCGTACCTAAAATAACCTCTTTGAGCCCGCCGGTTGTATTGGCAGAGCCATGGGTGAGAGATCGGGTAGGGGAAGCTGTTGTTGCGTTTTCAGCTAATTCAACATGTTGAAAAAACGTCGGACCTTCGCGACATCTGATCACTCAGATTGGCTGTTGGCCTGCGAATCAGAGTGTGACCGGCGGGCCGACGCCACATGGTGTAGGTGCGGATTGGTGTATTCAGGCCTTTACTCACTGATTTCACTTTGTAAAGCTGAGTGAATAACACTGGGCACCATCTTTGGAAAAACAGTTAGGCAAACTATAACACTTAAATTATAGATTAAATATGATTGGACTTTTTAACTCGTTCAGTGCCATTCATTTTCAGACCTTGTACGATGTACCAATATGTCCGGGACTGAACGAGTTATTTGCGTGTTGGGCTGCGGGACGTGGACGCAATAAACCTTAAATATATATTTACTCGCAAACAAGACATGAAGCATGAGCACCCACTCTCAGGCACATGCAAGTCCTGACTCTATGGTCACACTGGCCTGCACGCACAAATAGGCTGCACATGATGGATTATTTAATGATAAATTAACATGAACATGGCCTCTATATTTGTCCTGTAGGGTCATTTTCACGTTGCAAAGTAGCATGAATAAATTCATCTTGTCCCACTATAGCTGAGGGGAAAATTGCGTATCAATCAATCCGTCAGTGGACAAACGCTCTCTTTCATTGAGGGAGCTGGCCTCTGGTTGACACTCGAGGACATCAGAGACACCATCAAGCGTGTCATAATGGGGCAGCGGGGAGTTGCACGCCCCAATTTGATTTGTCTTTGGGAGTCCTGGTGACGTAGGAGGGTTATACGACACATTATGTCCTTGAAGTCATTTATCACTTGTTTGATCCTGACTGTGCCACCGACCACTAGATGCACCAGGCCTTTTGTCGCCCCCTCCAAAGTGCAGGCACGTGGCTAACACCTGCAGGCGTGCGGGCCGTGTGAGTGTGCGTGCGCGCATGTGTGTTTGGCCTCTTTACAGAGCATTCAAGGACTTCTAACTTAAACTTGAGTTGAATAGGAGCGACGGTCAGTGCCTCCCAATGAGATAAAAGTACCATGTAATTTCAGCAAGCCAATTGGGGATCAAATGTATATAATGATGGAAATTTTGTGAATCCATAAAAATGATTACTTGGAATTTTGGGTCGTGCAGGAAAGAGAGGCACGCTTCAGATAATAAGTCTAGAATCCCGAACAGAACTTAAACACACTTATCTCAGAGAACATAAGATAGCGTCTTGAATAAAGGTTGAAAAAGTACACAACGTTATTTGTTTATTCTTATGTGAATACTAAGGCACATGCAGGAATCTCCCTCCTCACACTTGTTATCGTGCCGTGGGTGCATCACTCGTCATCTATGCGGTCTATGTCCCAGGTTCATTCATTATTAGTTGTTCAGGGAAGCAATGGTTAACTTTATTTTTATGCCCTCCGCTGTGATTGGCTAGCGTGAAAACATTCAGTCCCCACCCAGAAGCGGGAAGCTCAATCAGGACGATCAAACCAAAACAAAACAAAACCCCAAAATAAAGAGGGGTGATTGAATAAAAAAAACTCACTACATTTGGGATAGTGTTAAGAGTCATTTCATTTGTTTACACCCATCGTTTGAAAAATTGTCAAACCTCACCCTGAGTCTTTAAATCTATGTAAAGATTGCATTTTCGTATTAAACAAAGCTTTGTTTTGTTTTGTTTTGTTTTGTTCCTCAATGTAGCATGTAGCAAAATGTCGAAAACTATCAACACCAATCTCAAAACCACTCAGAGAGTTTTCCAAACTCAAAGCACAAATACTGCTTTCCACTGGGTTTGTAATTTTGTAATAAGGACTGTGTAAAGTGAGAGTACAGCTCACTGCTTTACACTCAATTACCATATGATCAACACATTTATTACAAACTATATACATTTGTACCTGGCTCTGAAAAACGGGTCCTCAGGTGGCAAAAAATGTTCATTGAGATATTTTCCAATTCTACAGTTACGTCCCTTTAAATTATATATACTATATTTGATACCTCAAAAATTGAGGTATTGAGCAATTTGAATGTTGCTGTGGTTAAAATCCCTAGTTTATAGTGAAAAATG
Source organism: Hippichthys cyanospilos (assembly GCF_059441005.1). Taxonomy (NCBI): domain Eukaryota; kingdom Metazoa; phylum Chordata; class Actinopteri; order Syngnathiformes; family Syngnathidae; genus Hippichthys; species Hippichthys cyanospilos. The sequence continues at coordinate 7,624,141 of NC_142374.1, forward strand.
CATTTAAGGTTTTGGCACAAACATCTTTCAAAGTGCCATTTCAACCAGTATTTCAGACTGGTACTTTATGCTGTAAAAATAAAACTTATTTTATTGGAGAGGGCATTTTATTCTTTACCATTCCTGAAAGGGGGCCCACAGCACTTTAGTTTGGTTGATGAACCTGCAAAAGATGAGACAAATAAATTCTGTGTGATGGAAAAGTAAAAACTCCCACATTCCAAAAACATGCATGCCAGGTGAATTGGACACACTAAATTGTCCTTAGGAGTGATTGGGTGAGTGAATTGTTGTTTGTCTCTGTGTGCTCTGCAATAGGCTTGCAACCAGTTTAAGTTGTCTACTGCCTACAGACCGAAGTCTGGGATCGGCACCAGCATCCCTTGTGAGGATAAGTGGCTATAGAAAATGGATGGATGGATGGAGGGAGGGAGGGAGGGAGGGAGGGAGGGAGGGAGGGAGGGAGGGAGGGATAGGGATGGATGGATGGATGGATGGATGGATGGATGGATGGATGGATGGATGGATGGATAGATAGATAGATAGATAGATAGATAGATAGATAGATAGATAGATAGATAGATAGATAGATAGATAGATAGATAGATAAACTCTGCAAAGTCGTTATTAATTTCAATGTGAAACATGTTGCTTACCTCCAGTTGAGTGTGTGTTTGTGTGTAAGAGAGAGTGAGAGAAAGAGACAGAGAGAGAGCGTGCGAGAGAGAGAGAGAGAGAGAGAGAGAGAGAGAGAGAGAGAGAGGGGCTTCTATATGACACTGCACTAAATAATTTGCAGCGCTCACACATGTTGCATCATAGGATACATTTTGAATCATGATCTGTGTGGCTGTTTTTGCCGTCAAACATTAATGGCTGTGATCATAATAGTAATAATTGAGTTTAACCATTCCCAATAAAGGCCCCAAATTTAAATAATTAGGCGCAAAGAAAGCACAATGACGCCCACAGTGGGGTGTTGTGCTCTCTATTTTGCGAGAGATGTGCTTGTGATTGAGTCCCGTTTGCAAAACACAGTCGGGGATACAACTCGTCTACAAGGGCGGGTTTTTATTTAGATTGATCTTAGTCAGGCCAATATGAATTTTGACCTGCCGCATTGTCTCGCTGACTTTCCCGGGGCCGTATTTCAAATGGGCTTTGGGGAGAGTGAATTGCCCCCTCCTCCTTCCCCAAAACACTTTCCCTGCAGGCGAAATAGTGCACGCATGAAACAATGCAATGCAAAAAAGTAATATTAATCTCCCCTCCCTGAACGCAGACAAAGACAAGTGGAAGGTGCGCGTCTCTAATGCTCATTGAGGGCTCAAGCAGCTGCGCAATTTTAGCCCCATGTGCCCAATCAAGTCGGGGAAAGGTCACTGAGGAGGAGTGGGGGGTGAATAGAAGTGTACCATAGTTTGCTCAATTACCGCCACGCACCCCCTCCCACGCGTGAACATAAGGTCATCAAAGATGCAACCAAAGTGACATTCAACACACGCACAAGCATGTAATATAAATAGATTATTTTATTTATAAAAGTTGTTTTACACAAATAAATCTGTTAAAATCAAATATGTACATTTAGAGGCTACAGGAAGCGGAGAACAAGTGCATACATCAAAATATCGCCCCCTTAAAGGGGAAATAAACTACAATTCGTCCCAGGTAGTAGAGTAGCCTCGGTATTGCTGGTAAACCTTAATCCAGCAGTCAGTGACAATTTTCAGTGTACAAAAATAGGTCTTCGTTTTACAATGAATGGCGAGGAAGAAACGCACGTCTGTCCAACTTCAGTGGTTTGAGAACGGCGGCGGCGGTGGCGGCGGCGGCGGTGGCTGCGCGTGTGTGAGCGTCGCCAAATAATTGCACTTATTCAACAGTATTTACTTCAGCGCGTCAACATGACACAGTCCAACTCCTCCAGTCCCTCAACTCCCGTCGTTATTGCTCGGCTGCTTCAGGGTCAGGTGAGGGCGGGCACTGTTAGAACCCGCCCCGCGTCCATGCGGGCTCGCGTTTACGCACGGGCGCCGCCGTGTGGTTCTGCGTCAGTAGCGGTCGAACCAGGTGGTGAAGTCCAGCAACTCCTGCTCCTCGGAGCTCAGGGGCTCGTCGGACGAATACGTGGAGTGGGGCGACTCCGGGTCGGCCGAGTAGGTGTTGGAAAGCGTCGGCGAGGGCAGGCCGCACTGGAAGGCGGCCGACACCGCGTCGTGCTCGTCCAAAAGCTGCTGTAAAGCTCGGATGTACTCCACCGCCGAGCGCAGGGTCTCCACCTTGCTCATCTTCTTGTTGGCCGCCCCGTTGGGCACGTGCTGGCGCAGCGTCTGGAAGCCCATGTTGACCTGCTTGACCCGGTTCCTCTCGCGCTCGTTCCGCCGGGCCACGGCCACGGGCTGCTGCTGCGGGATGGAGTAGCCCAGGCCGTTGAAGCTCAGGCGCCGCTTGCAGCGCAGCAGCTCGGGCGAGTTGGAGCGCTGTCTCTTCAGCACCTTGCTTCTGCTCTGCTCGTGCGCCGACGGGAGCGAGCAATCCTGCGCCGGGCCGTGCGCGCTCAAGCCGGCGCGTCTTTCGGTGAGCGCGAAGGCGAAGGCGCTCTGCGTGGTGGCGACGGTTGCCATGTCCGTGACAGCTCCCGTGATGGATGCGCTGACGCTTGGCTCTGGTATCCTTCGCGTGGCGGGCCGACTGTGCTCCAAGTCTCTCTTGACTGCTGTTGCGCACGAGCCGATGTGACCCAAACTTTGGCAGCACTCCTCTTTTTCAACACGCGCCCCGACGCGCAGCCCACCCCCTCCTCGCACGCTCCGTGGCGAGGCCCCGCCCCCGCTGTGTGATTCTTCCGCGGGCCGGCTCCCTCGGGCCAGGCGCGTGGCTCCGGGAGCTCAATAAACAATCTGAGCTTTCACTGGGCCCCGAGCACGCGCTGGCCTCATTTGCATTCCAATGTCTCCAACTTGAAGGCCCATTGGCCCATTCAAACGGCCTGCAACCGTGCGAGAAGAAAGCAGGGAGCTCGAGGGGCGAGAAGGGGGAGAAGACAGAAAAGAAGTGCAAAAAAAAAAAAGAGGGGAGGGGGGGGCGCACACAAAAAAGTGAATGCTTGGACTCTTTGAAATGCCTTTTGAATTTGACAATGTACCCCTGGCAAGTCTTCAAATTATAAGTCCTCGCCCCCCTCCGTCGTTCTTCTCTGGCTCTTTACGATCCCAAATACCAAGACGTTCGATGCTGTATCCAGGCTACAGCTTTACGCTGCCAAATAGATGCGAAGCGTGTCTCTGTGCACAGTAATTGGCAATTAGACAAGTGGCGCGAGGACGCGATTCACTCCAAAGTAAACTGTTGTGTTTATGACGCGCAGGCTATGCGCACTGCCGCGTTCGCTCCCGGTGGAATCTAAGGACATTGTTGCACCCTTTAAACCGCACGCAGATGAAGTTTGGAATCCCAAATGGAGCTGCGTGTGCATGGGGGCATTTCAGCACCATCTCAGGGCGGACAGTTTCACTTTGATAACAAGAGAATTCAAATTGCAAGTTTTGAAATGATGCTTAAAGAAATAGAGGGGAGGGTGGGGTGGGGGGGATTTGGGTTCGTTGAGGTTCCGTTCAGTAATGCGCACTGTCGGGCTTTAAAACAAATTAAGCGATGAACTCCAAATCGTTTGGGAAAATTATATTATTTTGCCATCTTGTGGAACGAATTAGTAGTTGCAACCAATTCATCTACTGGTTCAGGCACGGCGCCAGCATCATTTGTATCTCCCCCCTGGCTAAAAATAGAATTGACCGATACGTGCAGACCAGATGGGAGCTGAGAAAATAATCGATTTTAATGATATCGCCTTCTTTATTATTATTGATCTATTTAATAAAAGACATGTTGTTAACATGCACCATGAGCAAGTATAAAAGTATTTTGAACTAAATTCAGCCACAGAACATTCAAGAAAATAGTTCAGAAAAATTAGCGGGGCTACACAGAGTTTTTTATTCTATCCAAAAAGGAAAAACATGGCACCCATCCATCAATTTTCTTTGATTCAGCTAACGTGCACCTTTTCGCAATGTGGGAGGACACCGAAGTAACCAAGCACGGGGAGAGGCACCCCGATTTCACGAGGATTAACATCATTTCAATGTTTTGCACAAATATACAAACTGCTATGTCTTCTTATTTCAAGCTAACTCAGTGGACTATTTGTTATTTCTAAGAGGAGTCTTGACTTGAATGCTCTTTTCTCATACTTCCTATCATTTCACCTCTTCGGCAGCGTCATAAATAGAAAGTATTTTATAAGGTGCCGATAGATCTCACTAGCGACTCTCAGCCACTGTGCAGTGAGAGTATATCAGGCGTGTCATGGGAAATTTCGAAAATAAAGTATTTACCATGAATCATGTGGGCCTAACTTTTTTTTTTTTAATTAAAATATTACCAGGGTGGCTCGGCTCACAGTTTAGGGACCCGGGTTCAATTCCAGCGGCGACCCTGTGAAGCCAAGTGGTTATAGAAAATGAACGGATGGAATTAATACGTGATATTCCACTAGATGGCAGCAGCGACAAATAAGTCATCTGTTTACTAACCAGTCACAACTAAATGTCAACAGTTTATTGGGTTTGAGTTCAAGGCCATGAGTTCATAAGCTAAAATTTCAGTACATATACTTTTAGAAGAGCAGTAAGAGTCGTCGGCATATGAATAGTAAATTGCACTTTGAAGAGCCCGTATCATGGAAATTCAACTTTTTGGAGCTTTTAACCATGTGACTAACCCGAAACACCCAAAAGCATTACAGTTGCACGAGGAGAGAATTCACATTGCTTCACTTTTTCTATATTTTGTCATGTTACAGTCTTATTCCAAACAGTATCAAATTCATCTCTGACCACAAAATTTGACAAACAATACTCCATTATAATGTCAAATGTTTTTTTGACATCTTTGCTTTTTTTGACTATCTTTAGGAAGTTCTGCTCTTTCATTGTTGCTGTAATTCTCAAGCGCCATCCGGTTGGATGGTATACATCTGTGCTTTCAGGTCTCTACAGAGATGTAATGAATGTTTTTAATCTCTGGACGACACTAGTTTTGATACAACTGTATACAGAAGCAAAACCCAGTTTTTGAAAGAGAAATACAGGCTTGTGTGTGGTGGAGTGTCACACATACCACCGTGTCTTCATGATGCAACTTGATTTAATAAAAAAAAAAAAAAAAAATGGGAGTTGGGAGAGAGTGTTGTCACTCCCACCCTAGAACAAATACCCCAAAGTCACTCCATAATGCTTTTATGGCTGCCGGTATCAACAACAGCGACAACTCACTCTAAACAGTTAGAATGATCTCTTATGCAGTTATTAAAAGCAGTACAACGGTAGTCTTTTGGAAATGAGTCTCGCAAAAGCGGAACAAGCGGACTTTCACCACCAAAAACAACAAACATTTCACAGCCACAAAAAGATTTACAACGGAATCCATTGTTATTTTAACAGAAGTTTCAAAGATCCAAACAAATAGAATTTTGTGATTTGTACTGTTTACGGGGAAGAGACAATGACATGGAGTAAGGTGTGAGAGCGTAGGTGCACAGTAGGGTTAGCAAGTGTGAACAGGAGGAAAAGTTGGAGGGACAACAATAGCGTAGGAAATCCCCTTTTACTGTAAATGCTTGCAACATTATAATGGTTGCAAAGATGGAAAAAAATGGGTAACCTAACATAACCAGCAGAAACCATGACAAAGCCATTTTTAATCATGACAAATGCAGCTCATTTCATTCAAAAATCTTATCATGGTCAGTGCGGACACGTGAAGAAAGGCAGAAAATCCAACACCTAACATAAAATGTAATCTAAAAGGTTGCAAGAAAAAAAATCCTCACTTTAAGATCATTCAAGGTCCAAGCTCAAGGCTAGAGGCTTGAGCTTTGACCTCTGGAAATTCCTAGTGGGAAATTTTCAAATTATCCATCTGGAAGTCAGGTACATCATTAAACACATAGTTGCCCGTAAACTTGATGTCAAAGACGATTCAATGGTGATATTCTGAAAGCTGGTTGGTATTTATTATGTATTATATAATTATTTCAGTTAACGTTTAATAAAACAATTTCTCAAAGAGGATACAGTGGCATCAGTCTAAATTAGTGCTTCATTTGGCCCCCCCCCCCCAGGAAAGAGAAAACTCCCCCTCCCACTTGTTGTGCTGACTACGAATTAAGATCATTATCTATCCTTTCTTAACAAAAAAAAAAAAAAAAGCATTATAAATCAACTTTCAACAACTGTTAACTATTTTTTAGAGTGTCTATACGGGTTACAGCTTAGTCTAAAACAAAAAAACTAAGTCCATCAAAGTGCCTGAAACAAACAAACAAAAAAAAAGCATCTTATTGCAATTACAGTTCACTTGACAAAAACAAAGCCTTTTCCCTGGGGTCATCCTGTTGTCTGCTATTCCACCTTAGGTAAAGAAAAACTCCACGTGTTCATCAGTTTGATGCCTTCACTGACAATCTACAATGTGAAGAGTCATGGAAAATAAGATAACTATCGAATGAGAATGTGGCTAGAAACCTTTACCTTCCTCCCACCGGCGGTATGTGAGCTTCGGCGAGTTCGCAGAGCTGGAATGGGGAAGTGTCCGCACTGGCTATGTATCACTTCTGTATTATTGACATTTTAACTGTGTATGTTTCTGAATAAGGGGGAAAACCTTCATACTGTTGCACAAGTACGTTGAACAGAGTGAGTGTGAGTAGGCGATGAACTTGCCACCATCAAAAGGTGAAAAACTTGATTTTCCAGTTTTGCAGTCCACTGGGAGGGGGTAAAGATGTCAAGAGTTGCTCCACTGCCTAGCACTGGTTTGGAAGATTAAGTACAAAATGAAGCTGGTGAGCCCCACCACCAGGTGTTAATAATATATATTAATAGTTTTCTTTTTAAAGCCAAAAATGATCTGCACCGGTTAAGGGGTACTTGGCCGAAAAGATATTTCACAGGGGGTACGTCGCTGAAAAAAGGTTGAGAACCACTGTTTCAAAGGATTCATTCTGTTGAAAATTGCTGATGAAATATGGACGGAAGGATGATGCAAGAAAAGATTGCGTCATACTTTCGGGACAAATGCTGTTTTCTCTCAATACGAAAGTACACGTGGATTAAGGAAAACGGGGAAAGAAAAAAAAAACACTGGTTGGCTTAATTTATGCACCTGAAGCAGCCTCTTGCTGTATTTCTCGTGCCACGTAAGCGAATGAAACACACCTTCTCAAGCAGGGAATACCACAGTAAGCGGTGCGCCCCCACTGTGCAGGAGACACGTGATCCTTTGCGTCAGCGTGTGTATAAAATGCCAGACAGCACAGGAACGAATCAAATTAATCCCCCACTAAAGGAAGCAACAAGCAACTGCTAAGAAATGCAATGGTAAGTCTTTCTCTGTCTATGTGGCTTTTCTTGTGCGTGGACAGTGTGGTAGAGCAGTTCCCTTTAAGGTTTCCAGTGCTGTGGCTTTATTCAGCTATGACTTTACTGGCGATGTGCCAATAGACTACTCCTTCCTGAGTGTCGGCAAAACAACAGCGATGATGATACCAAAATGTTTCTTCTCAGCTCTGACAAGCCACGGTTTGCCAGCTGGCTCATAGAACAAGTGCAGTCGGGCAAGTATGAAGGTCTGCGCTACGTTGCTCCAAATATGATCCGAATTCCCTGGAAGCACATCTCCAAAAGAGACTGCAGTGATGTCGACACTAAAATTTATCATGTAGGTCACACTTCCTCCACGATGTTGTAATCAATCATTTTACCAGGTTGGAACACTTGTTTGCCACATTCCACGGTTCAATGTTAAATGAGGGGGCAATTGTGCAAAAACGATGGTTATTTTTCTAAATTTACAGTTAAGACCAAATTTGGAGTTAAAGATCATTTTAAAATGATTTGCTGAATCAAGCCGTACCATGTGAGTTGACAAAACACTCTAAAGACATTGTTTTGAGTATGTGGAAAAAAATGTTTGTGTTTTCACATGGAAATTACCGTATTTTCCGCACTATAAGGCGCACCCTCAACTAATGACATATTTTAAAACCCTTTTCCATATATGAGGCGCACCGGATTATAAGGCGCACCCTCAATTAATGACATATTTTAAAACTTTTTCAATCACAATACCCAAAGTAATAACAATAATAACTCAAATAATAACTCTAAACTCTCAATAGCATAATAACTTAATGTCAATATGACCAACCTTGTTCAACTGTAAACACACATAAGAAACAGGTAAAGCTTACTTTATCAGTTCATTCCCCATCTGCGAATCCCAATCTCAATATCGATTCATATATAAGGCGCACCTGATTATAAGGCGCTTTTTTTTTTGAAAAATTAAGGCTTTAAAGTGCGCCTTATAGTGCGGAAAATAGGGTACTCCAAACCCCACGAAAATAAAACAGTAATTTATTCGTATCATTCTACAAAACAATTTTCAGCATTGGCTGGAACATTCTAGGCAACTTTAACAGGGGTCTTCAATCCTGGTCCTCGAGTGCCAGGCTCATGGATCTTTTGTATGTCTCCCTTTAAATGATCAGATAATCCGCAAGGTCTGCAAGAAGCTGGATAATGATCTTGATCATTTGAATCAGGTGTCTTGTAGCAGGAAGACATTTAAAACATCCAGAACACCTGCCCTTGAGGACCAAGAAAGAAGAACCCTGAAGTACACATTGAGAACAGTAGACTAAACATGGTGTTTCAACAACAACAGAAAACAAACTTTGGTTATGGAACGTTTAATAAAATATATTATTATAGCATAATAATAATAAAAACTTTGAGCCTAAATCTAGAACGATGGTTTACAGTTGTTGTCATCCTGGGACCTCCAACTTCCTAACACAGCACACGTTTATACAGATTTGAAATAAGGAGGCAATTTTGTTTCAAAAGACAGACTCTCAAAATACAAGCAACAGTACACTATATTTCTAAATGTTGTTTCTATTTAGTTTGACGCACCACCAAAAGAGGATTTCTATCTACGACTTCCATTAGCTATGATGTATGCTAACCAAAGTTTGAGCTGCACTGTGTTTGCTTACAAAGTAGCTTGTGACTAGTGTGTGTCAGTATTTCTTGGTACTTTTCCAATATTGTGTGTTTGCTTTGTGGGAAAACTAAAATACAAAAAATAAATAAATCTATTTAAAAAAAATTAAAAAGCACTGAGAAACAAACTGAACAAATGAATGATTTCAGTTTAAACTGATACTTTTCATTTCACGAAACAAGATGACTGTTCACAGGAATGGGCAGTCGTCAGTGGTAAAATCCACACGCACCCCAATAATAAGGCTAGATGGAAAACAAACTTTCGGTCTAACCTGAACAACCCCCCGGCACGCTTCAAAATGATTGAAGATAACTCCAATACAACAGACCCTCATAAAATCTATGAGATTGTCAACACTAAGAGTAAGTTTCAACTTAATCGGGTCTTCTCTCGTCAAATGAAAAGTTACTGTTACTGGTTGTTTTTTGCTCATTTGTAGGCACAGAGGAACATGGAGAAAATACGCAAAACCCATGGGAAGAGTCTGGCATGATTGTAGACCTCTACAGGGCTCCCTCAGAGGTTCCATTTCCACCTTCATTAGAACTGGTTTTACACTGGTCCTTACAGAAACGACGTCTTCCTTAATGCTTCAATGCTGTTTTTCTTCCTCCCCAAACAGCAAGGATTCGCAAATAATTCTATGGCCTTTGAGCTCGGCAGCAGACTGTCTGGTACATCCTACTCGCTTAAGGAAAGATAACGTTTCTCGCTCCCGTAACGTTCTTTAAAAGTTTATTCCCTCTCCCTGATGGGCTTTCGACAGAACATTTCCAAAATCCGACAGTCCGGGATAGCTACTCTGTTGCTGCGATAGCTGAGAACGACACTCATGCTTTACAAGGTGAGCATTTCTTTTCTTCTGTGTAGATAAACACGGTTAGCTAACAACGGATGCTGAACTAAAGACATTTAGATCCATTTTCTATATTCGAATGTGCGTGATACTCGATGCCCGTCCATCTTTGGCATATATGGAGTCAAGATGGAGGCATCTGAAGCAGCAAAGACCAGGCTTCACTCACGCCAGCCATTTTTCCCAGTTCATCCGGGAGGATCCTTCCCAAGCCAGAGGAGAGAGAGTCTTCCTGGGGTGTCTTGGGTTATTCACTTTGTCTGCTCCCAGTGGGACATGCCGAAAAGAAACAACCAGGGAGGCATCTAGCCGGATGCCGGAGCCACCTTGTATGGCTCCTTTCGGTGTCAAAAGTTAGCCATTGCCATTCTCTAAAGGAGAACTTGGAAAAGAAACTCATTTCGCCACTTGTATGCATGTATCATGAGCTTGTTCTTTCGGTCACGACTAAAACTTGGTTGACTTTCCTTTTTCCAGTAAATCCACATCAGCCTGAATGTCACAGTATCGACTTGGAGGTCTCCATTCACTACAGAAATAGGCAAATGTTAAAGACTATCGTGAACACAGCCCGTCTCCAACTCCATTACCTGCAAGAGGTCTGTGAGAACAACTATTTTCCTCTCTGCTTCCCCACCACCGAAGGCCTTCTGGACCGCAAACAGGTACCTCACAAAATCCGAGAACTAGCCAGAAAAGGTCTATGGTGACATTACCGACTTTAAAAGTATTACTGCAAAGAAACACTTGAAGCTACTACCGGTGTGGTTATTCAGAAAGTAGACTGCCTTGCAGCTGATGCGGAGTCAATGCGCCATTCAAATTTGAAATAAAACAATACGAGCAAATTTCAGACTCGTATCTGAGCGTCTGATTTTTACCTTGGATCGGACAAACAAAAAAGGACAAAGAACAAAGTACAGCAGGGGTATAAAACTCATTTTTGTCATTACGGTTTCCTCCGGATCGAGGTTCTGACTATGAAACCAGATTCGTATTTCATTTGCTCCGTGTAATAACAAATTGAAGGCCAAAAAACACATTGATGGATATCTAGTTTTCAAATCAGAAGAATAATTTGCTCTACTATTGCACAAGTACTACTTGGTAACAAGAATACGCTTGCAAAATGCCAATGTTAACATTACATGTGACAATTTGAAATTTTAGTATAGATTTCAGCATTCAGGAAAGTCAACATTCTTGACTTTCTTTTCCTGACTACATAATTAAATGTGATGAACCTCATCGGGCCCCATAACCGAATGAGGTGCAGTCCATTTGTGTTCAACATCTATAGAAATTTGGTAAAAGTTGATATATGAGATTCAGTTGCAGGTGGACTAGTCAATAGGTGTCCGACGTCAGTCCTCGAGGGCTGGTAACGCGCATGTTTTTTTTATCTTTCTCTCTCTCCTACACACCTGATGCAAATGATCAGGATCAGTAACAAACTCGTGCAGACCTTGCTGATAAGCTCAGCGTTTGAATCAGGTATGTTGGAGTGAGAAACATTGTTTACATGCCGGATATGGGCTCTCGGGGTCTAGAGTTTGACACGCGCGGACTAGTTTATCGATATGAAATCCAATTACGCTAGTAGTAAAAACAAAACCAAAAATGACTTGTTGACCATTTGGAATGATGTTACATTTATGCCGCTACACAAATACATTTGAACTCTGGTAAATTGATGTATTCTTCATGAGAAAATGTCTGTCATTCCTAGAGTGTTCAAAAACATTTTTTATGAAATCTCTTCAATCAAAGCTTAAAATCTACACTTCAATCTATTGTTTTATTTCAAGTTTGTTGACGTGATAATGCCTTTCCCCACCAGATTAAGTACACCAATTGCATTCTGAACAGCATCCAGAGAGGCCTACTTCTTGAGGTCCATGCATCCGGCATTTATGGCATAAGGCAGGACACTTGCCGTGTGTTTGCCAGCACTGAGAAACCCAGCATGCCCGGAGCGCACCCGAGAAAATTACCTAAAAACACTACTGTTGAGCTCTTTAATTTTCAGAAGTTTGCTCAAGGTGCGCAAAATTATCCAATAACTATTACAATATACAGTGAGACATATTCATTAAATTTACATTTGTTTCAGAACTAAAAGAGTTTCAAGAGAATAAGGGAAGCTCTCCTAACTATACCATCACAATGTGCTTTGGAGAAATATTTCCTGACGGAAAACCGCTGGAGAAGAAGCTTATCACCGTCCAGGTGAGCTTAGACTTGAAGACACACACGATGTGCAGTCAATCCTCTTTCTTACTCGGAAGTGGCTTGCTTAACTTGTCATTTCCTGTGCTAACAGGTGGTCCCGTTGATCTTCCAGGCTTTCTACGAGAAGGCCCAGAGTGAAGGCGCGTCTTCTTTGAACAGCGCCAACATCAGCCTCCAGCTGTCACATAACAGCTTCTATGATTTCATTGCTTCTCACTTGAGCCCACCCACAACTGAATTTAGCTAACATTACTGTAGTTCTTTTTACCATTTGTTGCATTTTCCAATAAATTCTTAATAAAGTCAACTTATTTTTGCATGACTTCATTCTGGCGATGCGCGCATTGCATCCATTCAGAATTGTAATTTATTTTGCTTTTAAAGTACAGTATATCTAATTCAGCATTTTTGTCCAACTCGAGCCTTATAAATACCGTATTTGCCGGACTGTAAGCCGCACCGGTATATAAGCCGCAGCAGCAAAAATTGAGCAAAACAACATCATTTGCCACGGATAAGCTGCACAGGACTATAAGCCGCAGGTATATGGTGGTATATGCAAATGTAACATTTTCTTTATAATTTTTTTTAAGTGTTTAGCGACTGCAACTTCCTCTCTTTAACAGACTGAACATGCCTGCATATTTAGTCCCAACATTGTATTAATAGAAAACGGATGGATATTACCAACAGAATACTGCAGTTAAATAGCAGTTCAAACTCGAAATCAATACTTTCATAGCATTCTGTCTCCCGTTGATTATTTTAGTGAACACTGCAAATAAATATATACAATCATAAATTTATAATTACAATCATATAGACTGTATATTGTATATCAACTTTACACGTCACAAACTTTTATGCAAGATCTCATTCAATTTCGACATTTCTTTTTATATTTTTAGTCATATATTTTGAAATTCTTTTTGAGCACAGCCATTGATTCACAACTTTTTAGTTCTATTTCATAGTTGTTCTATAAACAGACTTCTTGAACACACTTTTGCTCGACCGGTGGGAAAAAACAGCAGATAAGCCGCACGGGACCATAAGCCGCAGGGCTCAAATCAGGATGAAAAAGTCGCGGCTTAATAGTCCGAAAAATGCAATAATTCTTTTCAATAATCATGTTTCAATCTGATGCTGATTATAAGCAAACTGTTTTAAATCTAATTTAATCTTGAAATGATTATGCTTTCATTATGCAGTGGATCAACTACAAAAGTAGCTATATTGTGCTGAGTCTGCATGACAGGCACATTGAAAAGCAACAGTGAAAATGATTTACAGTAGTCTTACTTACAGCCAAAGCAAAAAAAAAAACTACACAAGCTTCTTCCTACAGTATGCTCTAAAATGCGCTAAAAGGGCAGAGTTGAAGAAAAAAAAGTAGCTCTGCTTTTGTTACGCTGAACAAATGTTATGCAGTGTAAAACTTAGCAGCAGTTATTCAGCAATTGATAGTAAGAGAGTTGATTAAGACATAATTGTGTTTTTTCTCTCCTGTCCACATGTCCTTCAGGAGTAACATCTTGTGAATGAGCGTTGTACTACTGGATGCAACCACTCATAATCTATTCACATATAAAAAGACAGAGTACCGTACATGTGTTGAAGTAACAAAATCTTGAGCCATTTATTAAATTGAGACATTAGCAACAGGCAGCATTTACAGAAAAAACAGTTAATGTCATAATTAACTCAAAATTATTTACAAGTTAACGTTAAACTTCCTAATAGGACTATTGACATATTCTCCAAAGATTTAATATCAGTGAGTTTTCTTAATGATGAACATTTTCTATAACAACGGGGAAACTGCCTGCGAACCAGAAGAGGAGCTCTGGCCACGGATAAATGTCCTATTAACAAAAACCTATGCCTGCCGAGAGTACTTAGAGAAAAGTCTCTTAAAAGGTACAACTTGGGAAGTGCAGAAAAAGGCAAGTTTTGTACTCGCCTAACCGCAGGGCCAAAGGCCAAAATCCTTGTTTGTCCAATACGGTGAAGAAATTAAATCTTACCACAAATTTGTCTCATGTAAAAACAGTTCATGAGTGTTGATAGGATTTCAATCAGGGTCCGTCGGCTGTCTTCTTGGGTCTTGTCTCAGATTTGTGGTGTTTCCGAGCGTGTTTGTATTTGTCCACGTATGCCTTCACCAGATTTCCCACCTTCACCGGGTTTATTTCTCCGCTCTTGCTGTGGCACACCTGGTAAAACACACGATGGCGTCAACCTAAAGTCTTCAGTCGAAGCTGAAATTCGACTGCCACAACCCACCTTCTGCACAGCTTTACGTAGAATGTCTTTATATTCCTCCTTGTTGATGTCTCTCTTTTGGTAGAAAGGTTTGATGGCTAGTTTCACCTCCTCAATGGCTCTCTCCTGCATGTGAAGCTTCTTTAAATACGCCTGACAGCCACTGCCGGATGGCGCAGTGCCCAGGTCTTTCTTGGCTGAATCACTGACGGAGTCAGGGCCACTTGTGTCCTATTCCGGTAGTACATGCCAAATGTTTAAAGGCAACCATCAGAGAGCAATAAAGTTTCGGTGCAAGTTTAAGTTGGCATGTTGGCTTTCTTGAGTTGTGAAGGATGTGAGTGGGAAATATTCCAAGTAGAAAAAAAACAATTACCAAATCAACTTTTCAGAAAAGTGACCCCATGAGCGAGATACTTTATTTCGACCAAATGGTGTTAGTAGAAAGTTATTGACTGGGTATAGCAGTTTATATCAAATGTGTCAACATTGTTATGATTCCTAGAGTAATACTGTATACTGGATTTCACAATGTGGTTTCGGTTTCATTTCATCTGAAATTACACCACTTTCAGGTATTGTTTCAATGACATGACCACAAACGGGAGCTCCCTCAACACTTCCTGGACAAACACTGCCACCTAACGGTGATCCCATTATACGTTTTGCAGAACTGCAGTTAAAACTTGACACAAACATAAAGTGACACAAGTGTGTAGAAAGAAAGTATCTTTTCCAAAAGTACAAAGCTATTTTTTATTTTTATTTTGGTCAGACAACTGTCGGTGAACTTCGGGTGGGTCGTAAGTTACAGTGACCTCGGGCCACTGTTTATGTACAAACACCCAATAAATCAATCAAGAGAAAGATTGGAGTGCCATAAATTCGGAAATTGGGGCACTCATAACCCAAGATACCGTAGCAGGAGCAGATTTTAGTAGACTAAAAAGTACGTGGAGAAAAGAAAAATGAAGAATTATCGTCTTAAATGGGTAAAACTCAATTGTTTTAACCCTTTCACTCCCATAGGGACAATGTGTACCACTGCTTTATTCAACACAAATATTTAGAATATTTATTCAAAAACTTTGGGGTGGCTTGGCAGTCAAATATTTCGTGATGTCTATGGGCTGGACCTTGGAATTTCATGAACACTATATATTTTTTTAAACCAATTTTGATTCGTGTGCAGAGGCGCATACAAATAAATAAATGTCCTATACAAATATTTGTGGACCTAACTGCAGGAAGTCTTACCTGTCTGGTGGTAATGGATGAGGGTAGACAAACTGTCTCCTCCTTCAGCGTTTGTTTACACAAAGCCAGCTCTGAAATAAAGCATAGCGAATAGACTCAGATGAAGGTACAATTATTGGACCGCCAAATAGGGAATTGAGAAAAGAACACTTACTACTGACACACTTGTCTGGCTGCCCTCCATGAGGTTCGATTATGTTCCACGTCACCCTTTTCCCTTGAATCTTAACTTTGGATGGAGTCAGTGGCAGTTCTGTCTCAGTCTTTCTTTCCCGTTTGATGTCTTCCTGTTTGACACCGCTACCGACGTCTGGCTGTTTGACAGTAACGCCAATATCCTCCGTGTGCTCTTGCGTCACACAGTCCAGGCTGTCAAGCATCATATCTATGCAGATGGCCTCATCAAATTCTGGGACCTGCTCCATTGGGACTGTCAAATCAGTTGTGTTTGCCTGCTCCATCGGGGCCTTGACATCATGCTGAAAGTGGTTAGGCGACTCCTGGATCAAGGTCTTGACATCATGCTGAAAGTGGTTAGGTGACTCCTGGCGACCACCTGAGGTGTGATGCGACGTGACAGTCACTCGTGAAAACACAGCCTCTGCTTTCATTGGAACGATTTCACCAAATGTGTCCTTCTTGGTTGTTTCACACATTTCTTCCGCTTCCTTTTGTAATACTTGGATGGTTGAAGGTGTTTCTTCTTTCTCAGTGTGTGAGGGGGTGGGCGAATCTTGAAACATATCTATAGACTGTTGCCCTTTTTTTCTTACCTCAATGATTTGTATTTTTTTTTTCATTCCTACAGATACGGCTACGGTCTCTGCACTCTCATATTCCTTTTTAACGTCTGTAACAATGGTAGGACTGGACACATCTTCTTTGACTTCAAGATTTTTTTCCTCTTTTACAGAACTTAGTAAGACTCTGTTTTCATTCTTTGTGTCCTTGAGATATTTTGGAGATGAAAAAGGGGATACTGATGTTTTTGGTATACTTTTAGATGAACCACCTACTTTGCTTCGTTCTCTTGAGCTTGATCTGGAGAGGCTTCTATTGTGTTTTGATCGAGCCTTCACGTCGTCATAATGCGAGTGTGCGTGTTTTTTCCTTCTTTCTTTGGATCTGGATCTGTATGGTGACCTAGATCGGGACTTGGAGCGGGAGCGTCCACGTTTCTGATTTTTGGATCTACCTTTGGACCGTGATCTGGACCGAAAACGGCTGTGTGTCATATCCTTTGACACCCTTCTTCTCTCACGTCCATTTGTGCTAGTATCACTTCTTTCCTGGCTGCTGTCTTTATGTTTTTTCCTGTTTGAACGCTCTCTGCTGCTTGAGCTGGAGCTGGAACTGGACCTTCAGATAAAAATTACAAAGGAACAATTAAGTATATGTGGTGCTTTGTAAACAGAATAAAGACTAGAGTAACTTTACCTTGATCTCTGCCGCCTCTTTTTATAAGAGAGTTTAGGAGAACTGGAAAGAGAACTTTCTGACGATGAGCGTGCCCTTCTCTCTCTTGACTTTGACTGCTTTTCTTTGTCTTTGTCCATTTTCTTCTCCCTGTCTCCCTGGTTCGAGACCGGAGTGCCCTTTGACTTGACTCTATCAGATTCTGAGACACTTGAAATAGAGTGTTGTTGTTTAGATAGAACAGCTGGGATGAACGTTTTCTTATCACATGAGAAATCTCTTGGAGATGACCTAGAATCGGAATCTCTTTCTTCCTTTAGTTTTACCTTGATAAGAAATGATCCACACCCTGTAGAATTATTTTTCTTTTTGTCATGGAGGACATTTTGGGAACTAATGACACTCTCCCCACTTTCCTCCTTTGTCTTTAAATGGTCCTGGCAGTGTGGAACTCGTGAAAGCGGGCATGGAGTCTCAGAACCGGAACAACGCTTCACACCGTGTCCCAACGTGTTGTTTTTTCCCAAATCCGCAAATTCTGGCTCCCTATTTAACTTGCCACTAAGTGCTGTGTGGTTGTCAGTTTTTATGTCCACCAATATTGAGTCATTTTTAATTTTGACTACTCTTGAAGTGCAACTGCCCAACCGTGATGAAGGCTGTAAATGAGCACATTTTGGTTCTTCTTGCGCAATCTCCCTCTCATGGGCTTCAGTTTTCACTTCAAGTAGCTTCTGCTTACTTTGTGCTCCATCATGAGTAGATGCTGAACTGGAAACTGAATTAAATCCGTGAATGAAACTGCCCAAGCTCTTGTCTTCACTGTCGGAGCTGCTGGTGTCCGACAAAGTTGGGTTAAAGGGGTCATACATGTTTACTTCTGTTTTGTTACTTGCAGCTGTGTGCGCTGCCAACAGCTTCTGTTTTTCTCTGTGCTCTTCCCTCTTTTTTGCCTCATCCGTCTTCTCTTTCATTTCTCCCTGTGTGCTGCTTTCACTAGCAGATGGCAACAGAGGGATAAGTCGTCGGGAACGCCACGAGGTAGCGTTAATGCGGAAGCTTACGGATGATGAAGATGAGGAAGAAACTGAGGAATTGCAGAGTGGCGCAGAAGGAGAAGCAGTGTTAGAGGAAATTGAAAATGAGTTGGAGGATTGAGAGGACCCAGCTCGTTGATTTTGAGGCTGGCGGTCAGTGTTGCTTTGTTGACCAGCATCTTGCTCTTTGTTTTTATCCCCAGCAAAGCAGACCAAGGCTGTCTCAGGCATGCCAGAATTATTAGTGCCAGTGGAAGAATTACAATTGCTTTTATTAGTGCCGCTATTACAGTTATTTGTGGCATCTCGTTTGATTTTTGGTATCCTTGGGAGGACATCCACATCTACCCACATGGGCTTTGTAGGTGCTTTGATAGCTTGGCATTGTGATGGAAGTCTTGCTTTGCTAGAGAAGGACACACCACACATGGATGCTCCATTGGTTCTCTGAGATCCAAATGATGGTGAGGGTCGTTGTGTTGGAGGCGGCTGGAAACACGAACGACCTCTTGATGCCAAATCGGGATAGTGAGGACGCTGTATACGGCTCACATCTGAAGGTATCTGAGAGGAACACTGGGAAAGAGGTCTGTTCAAGTTGCTGTGGGGGGATGCTGGCAGATCAGAAATCTGATCCTGGCAAATCAGATGATCAGATGAAAAACACTCTCCTAGGCTTGACGAAACAACTGGCCGGACAAGACTGGATTCCTCCGAGCTGCTGCGCTTTCTTAAAACTGGCCTCAGTGTGGACAAACTTGCTGCTGAAATTGAAGCGCAATGTAAGACAATATCCTGGTAGTGGCAGGTATTCACATTAATGCTCATTTCGGTGAATAAAAGCATGTGATTGCTTACTCTTCTTTAAAGTGTACGTGATTTTAGCCTTAGTCAATGGTTCTGTCAACACTGCGTTTCAACTGAGTCTATGTCTACAAGGATTCTTTTTATGCTTTATGTGTATAAAGCTTACCCTGTATTATTAGTGCATGCTAAAATGACAAAAGGAATTTTCCCGTCAGACAATGGGAAGGATGTTATATTTGTGCGTTGAAAAAATTGCAAATGATTAAATATCAGTTTTTTACTTTTTAACGTTAATAAAAAGTCAAATATTCAACTCTTTTGAAAAGCCAACTTCTCTAATGCTAACAATAGCCATTAGATGAAAATGAATAGACTAATTGGAAATATTTTTGTCCTGATAGAATAAATTCAACGAAAGATAGACTGTAGTGCTGGGCAATATGGAAACAAAATCTATCTTTTATCATTCTTATCACAATAACAATATACCATGGTATATTTTTGGGTATTCTATCAAAAAAATATATACAACATATTAAGCCAAGGCGATATAGCGTTTTTCTAGATTAATTAAATTTTTTTGTTAAGGATGATTTAAAAAATAAATAAATCGAGATGTTCCTCCACTGTTGCCACATTCTCCTTGTAGTCAGCGGTGCGCTACGTCATGGAAGGGGCGCGACAGCCACACAGTGGCAGAGTCAGGATTTAAGGGAGCCAGGCGTCTTACTTGCTGGTTTCTATACGAGAGCGTAGCAATGCACAGGAATTGGGGTCAAGGAAGAAGAAGAAAAATATATATATAACATTTCGGGGGTGTTTAGGGTGAGTAAAAACAGATTTACATGATTAAAAGCTCCAAAAAGTTGAATGTCTAGATGTTTAAGAATTTGTGAGTCTCAGTTTTCTTTGTGTTTTGATAAAGCTTAGAATGAGAATGCAAATTGCTATGTGTAGTACCTGGCACACCTCGAGGTTATTTTCATTTTAAATAGTTATAATTCATTTTGTTGTGAGTTTATTCTCTCCCAAAGTAGTAGTATTCATGAGTTGCATTCACCTATCTCGTGATTTATTCACTTTGATTGACAGTTAAATTTGCACAATGTCTTTGTCATGTATGACTATGATACACTGTTGTTATCAGTCTGCTGATGGCAGTTGTGTTGGTGGAGAAAACAAGTGAAAGCTTTTTCCTATGAAAAGGCCTTCCGACCTAACATACTTATCAATTGCTATTTTGCAGTGCATGGGACAAATAATGCTCGACACAATTAAAACGTTTCCATCGATTTGCAATCGTCATGTCGCTCAGTGCCAGTAAAAGCTATGTTTTGTTTTGTTATAATATCCAAACGTACCTGAACGTGAGGCTGTGAGCGAGCCATCACGACTAATGACGACATCAGAGCTGTCCATCAAGAGCTGGCTTTGCCCTGAAAGAATGCTACCCAGTAGGTCAGGCACTGGCGCTGCCTCCAAAACACCTCCCGTTTGAGGAACCTCCAGACCATGCCTGGTATCAAACAGAAGTATTGGACTTTTGATTCTTTGAAAAACATAAGTGTTCCCTTGTTTTTTGCCGTTAATTGGGACTGTAACCCCCCCCCCGTGGAATGAGCAGCCCTAACTCTTTGCAGTAACTAGCCCCACCCCCTGCCGCCTCAAACACGACGCCCATTCGCAGCAACGGAAGATTCATTTAATTGAATCTGAAAGAGCCATTCACACATTCATCACATGGTCATTTTATTTTATTTCATTCTATTTTACATGCTGCTTCAACAAGCACACGTACTACTAACTTCACTTGTACCGTAGCACGCACGCCGTCCATACTCTCCCTCCACTCCCCTCCCGCCCTCCCAAAAATACACACACACAGCCCGTAGTTAATGGCAGGTCTCCTTTGATGTAGAATGACGAGCAGTGGTTTCGTTTTAAGCAAATTTGTCATTATTTGCAGCTGACGGAATATTAACAGGATGTTAGTCTGGTTCAGATTACACGAGGCTGAGCATGAGAGGATCAGTGCGATATATCGGCAGTAAACTAGTCACATAAAGTGTAATAAGCACTGATTGCACAGTATTACCAGTACATAACGATCGATATATATATATATATTTGAAAATGCAAAGTGAAGCTCAAAGTGGCGATATACAGGTATGTTTATACCTACAACACCTTCTCTTTTTTTTAAATTTAGGATTCTACTGTATGTTTTAATGATACAAGTCCCAATACATCAAGACTGAATTTTTACCTTGACATGCCCGCACTGACAGGTCGAGCAACAGGCTGGTGAGAGCGAAAAGCAGAATGAGAGATCCCTCGTCTCTTTGCCTCCAACAAAGATGAAATGGTTTCTTCTTGCGCATCCTCTTCACTGCCCCCCCCCCAAAAAAAAAACAAACAAAAATAAAAGTTGACTAATTGTTCAACCATTACCAGGATTGGTTATCATTATAATGGTAAGATATTACAGAATATATAGTCAACCATTGATCATACCGATCTGCAAAGGGATCCAGGTCAAAAGGATCCCCATATATTGAAAGAGACGCAGCACCTATGTCAGCTCGCATGCTGCTTAGCGTGTGCTCTGAGGGTTGACACACAGTAGGAAGTGAACAGTTGTTCTTGTCCTTTGACAGTCCGAGACTATTGGCGATGCGGCTACGAGGAGTCGCTACCTTTTTCCCCACCTATGATAAACACACACACACACACACACATACATATATATGTGTGTATATATATATATATATATATATATATATATATATATATATATATATATATATATATATATTCACACACACACACACACATACATACATACAGACAGTTATCTTACACTGCACTGTGTATTAAATGTATTTTGTGGAAAGTTAAAAATAGATGATGAATGACTCACCAATGACTTTTTAGATTTAGACTTTCTCAGTTTACGTTTCTTCCTTGGTTTTGATGAACGACCTTTTCTCCCCTTAACAGAGAGTGGCTTCTTGTTTGTGGCCTTTCGGCGTGTTCCTGTTCAATAAAGGACATTATATTCTGTAACAATTGTTTCCACTGCTTTGCTTTTGCAAGCCTATTTACCAGTCTTGCGCTTGCGTCTGGTTGGAACACGAGGTGTGAGGTCTCTAACATATATCGCTGTGTTCAGGCCAGCAACCACTGCATTGATAGTCTCATCCAACCAATTAGACTGGATCTGTTCTGCTAGAGCAAGCTAGAAAGAAATAGTATATAATTAATCACTACCTAAGTTGATTTAATTAGTCCATGCATATTAATTAAATCACATGCATCACTCTCCTGTTGTCAGTATGACCTTAAAAGGTGAGTGTGATTCCTTTAAATGAAATACTGCAGCAACTAAAGAAAACAAACAATGGACCAAAATAATCCAAATAACCTAACAATGTAAGGGAAGCAAAAAAAAAAAAGAAAGAAGCATCACGCCATCATGCCAAACCTGTGATGTGCGTGCCTGTGTGATACGATGCCGATTCACATTGGCCCGAACCCGCTCACTGTGCTGAGTGCGGGCGATGGCTCGTGTTGGACCTGCAGCTCGAGACTGGGAACGACTGGTGGTCGGCTGGACAGCAGACGGAAGCCTTTGCGTTTGATTCTGATGTTCAACTGATCCTTTAAAAAAAAGAATGATTTTGAGGGAAAGTGGGTAAAGCCTAGACACTTTGTACAAGATTTGCTGTTTAATTGTTTCTATAAAAATAGTTGGGTGTCTGGAGTTCCTTACAACCCATTAGTAATGAAATACAACATCTGAGTGTATTATCTGCCTATTTCTCAAAAAAATGTCTGTGAAATAGCCTTTCTAAATTCTGACGTCAAAGCTCTAGTAAGTGCATTAAGCATTGCATCCAATGCATGTGTCTATGAACTAACTGATAAATGAATGATGTGCAGCGCATGAATTGATGACTTGAATGAAAAAGCTCTGAGTATTATTGCAGGGGGTCCTTTTTCCACCCTCATGTCACAGCCCCTTAGCTCTAACCCCCAAAAGCCACAGAGTAGAATAGCTTTATTGTCATTGTCCAGCAGGTATACAAAAAAATGTTCTTGCGACAGACCATCTGCTCAAAACATTTTACCTATGAGGGAATCTTAAATATTGGAAAAAAAATCTGTGTAATTCTTAATCCGAGATGTAATTTGATGAGTGCACAGCGATGTCATCAAGACAGAATAATTACACAAACAGAATGAAGGAATACATAATGAGAAAAAAAACATATCTAAGCACTTTGTACCTCCCCCGAAAATAAATATGCCTCAACTTACCAGAGTTGTTTTGGTTATTAACAACACATTCAGGACAGAACCATTCTTCAACAGGAACGGTGTCCAGAGGTGGTGTGAGACATTCCATGTGGTAACTGTCAACAAAGAGAAGTTGTCTAGTAGCTGAAGTAATTTGCTGGTGTGCTAGAATATTTGTTTTCGAAGAAGGAAAGCATATGTCAACCCCAACTTTAATATTTGTATTACTTTTAAATATTACTCCTCATTGTGCCTCCTTGTCATTTACAAAACTTTGTTAATGTCAGAAACAGAAAAATTATACATTAGTGAAGACCTACCACAAAAAAGGAGCAGAGTCACAAAACAATAGCCCCTTTCACGCTGCCCATCAAAGTTTGTCTTTTCACTGATTTTTACCATGTTACTGTCCTGTGTAAAAGGTACCTTTATGGATTTGGGAGTTGAAGTTAAAAAGCATTTTTTAGTGGATGTGTGAGGACAGAATTTTGGCTTGGGTCTTTAACATCTAACTCTGGTTGCAGGTGGCAGCGTTTCACACACAGAGCAGCAAGCGGCGAAAGATACTACAAAAAGTCACCTTACATGGTCAGTGGGAAAGAGAATCATGTGAATTGTTAGAATATTTCTAGAACTAAAATAATCTGCGAATCATTGGTTCGTTTTGATTTTTAAAAAGTGAGTAGTTATTTTGTTGCTTCTAATTTAACATAACACAACAGGTCTTTTGTATTTTTATTGCCAATTGAAAACTGATAGAACAAATGACATTCATGTTTTATTTTTTGGGAAATCGAGATTTGCAATCCATTTAAATTGGTTTTTCAATTAACAATAACAGTATTAAACCTTATCAACCCATAATTTTACACAATAATTAAACAAAGAAATTGCATGTCCATGTGAGTAATATATAGTGTGACGAGTAAAATGACAACAATGAAAGAAAACACTCAACAACCACAAACCGATCACAAACTTTTTCACAAAAATCGGCCAGTAGCCAGTCAATGATCAGCAGTCAGTCAATCGGAGCATCGTTACTACAAAGTGCTGCTGCAAGAGTCTTGAATGGATGAAAGTCTCACCCAGCATCACAGCCATCACAGAGCAGAAGACGGTCCTCTCGATCACTGCCCTGACACACCTCACAGTTGGTCTGTTCCAAGTCTAAATCAATTGTCACTTCGTTGTCTTCCGTCACGGTTTTCTGTACTGTAATCTGTATGGAGTGCAAGTACAACAAACAGTTAGAGGCAAATACAGAAAGCAATATCACATCTAAATTTTTTTTTTTTTTTTTTTTTTTATATATAAACATGAGATGATATTAGTCTGTGTAAGGGTAAGTCTATGGCATCCCCACTCTCTAGCTCAACTTTGCATATTTCCATATTACCATATGAAATGTTCCAAGTAAGTTGGATATCATGGACAGAAGTTAAAAGCTCTGCCGGCACATCTGTGGGAATTTTTTTCTGAAATACCGGCAACCCCTCTCTAAAATGTAATACCAGTTGTGTAAAATGAATTAAGCAACAAACATTCTTACCATTTTCTGCACTTTGCCACCATAAGACTTCCTTAGGTATATACTGTTGAATGTAATACGGTCCACAGGGCATGAGTTTGCGTTCTAAAAAGAGGAACAAAAACACAATAAATTAGATCTCCTGCCTGTAAACATTTTGAAAATGTTAATTAAAATGAAGTCAAAAAAATTCTTTTCACAAATATGGTCGTTGTGCTGCTGGTTTAAACATAGTCTTCTGATAGATATTGTGCTGTTGAAATAACAAGTTAAAGTGATACTGTGTAAGATTTAGACCATTTTTCAGTAAAAATGAATAAATTATTATAAATTTCAAAAACTGGCAAATAAATGTGTTGTTAATGACAAACAGTATGTTTTAATATAATCGTAGGTCTAGTTATCATTAAATGATATTACATGGGGGGGGTGGCACTCCTCAGAAGGTCGACAAGTCAGTTATAGCTACGCACAGCAGGAGGAGAAGTGTTTATTGCCGCTTTGCCCGGCTAAAGCTCCCTCAGGTGCATGCGAAAAATTACACAGTCTCTCTTTAAGCACAGAAATCAAACCCAGAATGCAAAATATAACAGTGGACATTTTGATGTCACTTCCATTTAAGATGAAAAGGTAGTAAATTTAGATCTGTGGAGTATGTGCCAATCAACAAAGAGCTGAATACTTTTTTTACAAGCTAAAAGTAGCGCTCCTCAATTTGTACATACTGTATGATGTACTATGACACTTGGGATTTAAAGGAGCCTCATGTGACCACGGACAATCAATGGTTTGAACTCAAGGTATTGTTAATTCTCACAATGTTACCCTATCTTACAGTATACATCCATTTCCACGGTTTTATTTATGTGTGATGTAACCAAACAGATCTGCATCAGTCCCATTATGTTGAGAAAATAGGCCCATCTTACCTTGGACCAAGCAAGGATGCAGTCGAGGCAAAAGTAGTGCTCACAGTTCTCTGGTGTCGCCACAGGCTGGTTGTTGAAGGTATTCAAGCAGATTGGACATTTATCTGCATCCTCATCTGAGCTCATGGCTAAAATGGCTCCAGAGGTGCTGCCGAAAACGCCATCTTCAGCTTCAGCGTCTCCATCTTCTTCATCCTCATCTTGCGTAGATATTACAGTACACAGCATAGGTTCTTGATCATTTATACAGGTTTAAAATAATGAACAGTTAAGAAGAGACATCAAGTCACTAGTGTCTGTCATTTCTTTTTTTCCCCTTAACTCAATAGAAGATTGTATGGTGGGAATACATACGCAAAAGATAAAATGTGCTGATATCATGTTAAAATGTCAATGCAATACTTCAACAATATTATGAGTTTGGAATGTAAACACATCTATTTACTACCCTTATAAACTGGGCGGAACACACGCGCACACAATGAAGCACTGTCTATATCAGAGATTTGTGGTACATTTGATTGTGACAACATTGACATAAACATGTGAAGTGGCCAACACAGCTGTTCAAATATATATTGGGCATTACCGTCCTCCTCTTCGTTGTCTTCTCTGTCCTCCCCCTTCAAGTCATCATCATCACCTTCTTCATCACTACTCTCGGATTCTCCCTCTTCAGACCCACCAGTGTCATCATCGGAGTCTAAAAATACATAAGAGTAAATTTAAATAAAAGTATGTTTTTTTTGTTTTTTTTTTAGCAGAAGTCATTCATGCATGTCATGTTTTTGTAATAAACTCTGATCACACAATACCTGAAATTTCCCATGGCACCGTTCCTTTGCGCTTTATCAGCTCATCTGGGCTGTCACCATCATCCATGACTGCTCATGAACTTTAGCTTCACTAAAGCTTGAGTACAAAAATAACTGGAAATATGATATTACGTTCAATCAATCAATCAATCAAATTTTATTTATATAGCCCTAAATCACCGAAGTCTCAAAGGGCTTCACAGAATGAAAAGAGGTCGTACAGAGACATCTTTTCAGTATAAGGTACACAACAGCATCCCCTGTCAAAGCTCCCAGAAGGGGAAGGAAAAACTCAAAAACCCCAATTTGGGGAAAATCAGAAACCTCCAGAAGGGACCACAGGTGGGAGGAGCCCCCTTCCAGGCCCACAGGTTGAAGTGGATGCTGCATGTACCAGACACACGTTCCTTTATTTAGATTTTAAACATTTGTTCTAAAAATGTATGTTAAGTGGATTCACCAAGAGCCAGATTACTCACAGCTTGGAAGACAGGGCAAGTTGATTTGATCAAACAGAAACGTTTATTTCCAGTGCTGCCTGTGTCAAATTTACATAAAACAGAGTATGAAGAATGTAAATACAGGTACAAATAATTCCCGATACAAAATAATGTTATGAGAACAATTCAACAGCACTTTATGACATCATAGGGTCCAAATTGAATGATGCTCATTTATTGGGCCGGAAACGATTCGCGTTATTTGCGAAAGATTCTTTGCATTCTGGAAAAATGCATGCGTGTGCAAAAGACAAGGACTACACATGTAAACAATGATGCAAGCTGGATCAAATGATGCTTACGTCGTGTGTTGGATTAATTCATTTTAGGGGTGAGCAGTAATATTATTCGCAGAGGCGTGCACGAATACGAATATAACCATACAGACATAAATATGTTCTAGCACGAAAAGCAACATGGTAACATTTGCACTAGCGTGTGTTGTTAGCTAACCTTTCAGTAGCATAAGCTAAATTTAGCAAAGAGGTTCGACTACACAGTTGCAATTTGTTCTCCCACGTTCCAAGCAAACCAGTCTGAGTCGCACCAAGTAAAAGTCTCAATTGAGCCTTTACATGCTCAGTTAAACCTACCATATTCGGTGGAGAATTTAACGCTATGCTTTGACGTTTTGCAGGGGAAAGTGTTGAGTGACACCGCCGGCTGCTTCGACAAAATTGCCGAGTGCACAGTCTTGTTTCTTTGGTGTTTAATGGTGGCCGGTAAACATCAGTTAAATGCAATACCGCTCTCTAGTGGCATGGAGTATGCATCGAGTTTGAAATGTAAAAGTTGTTGACGCTACTATTTTACAGACTTTCTATCAGCACCACTGCGATTGGCTACACTACCAAAGGGTCACGTCTAGTCACTTGGGGTCTAACTATAGTTCTAACTGGCAAAACCTTTTTTTCTCCCAAGACCAGAGAATTGTTACAAATAAGGGATACAAATATGTCCATTAGACAAGTGAATGGAAGACGGCTTTGGCTTGCTGTAATCAACAGAATCGGATCAATTTGTCGTAAGTAAAATATTGATTTTTCTTTATTCTATTCCTCTCAAACTTCAATCCCCCCAAAAAACCTAGCAGTAGTTGGCTAGAGCTTGTTCTACCAGCATGGGGGAAATGCCATCACTCGTCATGGAAGAGGCACACCAGCAAATGTTTGTAATCCAAACATGGTTAACCCTTGGATCCAGAATTTTTTCTTTAGTGAGTCTATATATTATTTTAATTTAATGTAGTCATGGGTTATAGTAAGTTTTGTAACAATCATGAGTGATAGCGTTAAGCGCTTCTGTGCATGCGAGCATCCTTCGTGACCAGTGACAGTATAACAAGTCCGACTAGTGTAAAAGCTTTTAAATGTCTTGTATTTAATCCTGTATTTCAAAATATAATGTAAATAATGTAATATTTTAATTGATTCAAGATGTTGGGTCGTACTCCCGGGTTCGCAGTTATAATGTTGTCATTTATACGGATCAAAATCAATGATTATATTTGTTGGCATAGGAAGTACTCGCCTGCCTGTCAAATGTCTCTGTGTACTGTTACAGATTGGCAATTTACACTCAAAACTGTTACTCACATAACAAATGTAAATATTATCGGCGGCGCTCAATGAAATAGGAAAAAGAACAGTTCCCTACCAAAATGGTCCGACGCATGGGATTATGGGATATGTTACTATTGTTTATCTTTGGCGGCCTCCCGTGTTCAACTAAACCAACTACAGTAGTGTAACCGGTTACATAATGCATTGTGATCCTGATTTGGTACACTATGCTCATGAGGTTATGTGTATCCTGGATGGGAATAATCCAGTCAGGGGTCAAAGCCAAATACTTTTTAGCTAGAAAGGTTCAAATAAAGGTCTCGAACCGGATGCGTGTCTGGCAAAACAGTTCACAAACACAATGTACTTGGTGAAATGTTGGAATAAGGAAATCTCTGTTACCATTTGATAAACCCATTGTTTTTCTATTGTTTTATTTTAATCGTCATTTTTCATTATTACACTGCGCAGGCGGCGGTAAAATGTAATTCTATTTCATTTACAATATATCTCCAGAATTTAACATGTGCTATATTGTTATTACATAATTAATTAATGAGTATCTTCGGCGGGACCAGAATGTTCCCGAACGTCACGTCGTAAATAATGAAGTGCTCTTCTTCCTGGTCGTCATCGTGAGATCAGATTGTCGTGCAGCATCCTTGCTACGTGCACAGCCTCCCTCTGCTCATGGCAACACTGTACACTGGCGAGTCGAGTTAAACCACTTTGCACTGTACGCATAGGGGCGTCATTTGTTCAAAGAGGTTCAAATCAAATCTAGTGGGTAAAGAACAGCAGCTACTAATACCGACAAAGTTTATTCAAACATATATATTTCAATTCCGGTTGAAATTTGTCGTACTTAATTACCTGACAGAAATTTGATTAAAAGTGGAATGGTTTATCCCTAATGTAAGACGTGCGAAACTGAACGCACCGCACCCCAACTAGAGCGTAAACGTCAAAGTCCATGCTGGTTGTGGTAGACCCACCTTTCTGGGCACTTTATTCGTCAATAACGACTCGCGGGCGGGGCGTGTTCTCCTTTGAGGCAGGCTCATTGGGTGTATATTGTGCTCATAGCCTTGTAAATTTGCATAACCAAGTCAGGTTGTCGATGCACGGGAGTGGGCTGGGTAGAGCCAGTGCAAGTGAACTTAACTTCGGCTGTGTTGGATATACTATAATCTGTAAATTCTCCCAAGTTTTAGCATTCGCTGTGATTTTTTTTTAAAGAAAAAATAAACTAATTAGTGTGTCTGGAAATTGGCGTGATATGCGCACATTGCGACATTTCACGTTGTTTTTTTGTTTGTTTGTTTTATTTTTTAATTGAGAAATACTACCCAAAAAGAACTTAGGACCGGTAAGTAGAGCTTTATTACACACCATTGTTAAACTGTATCGGAAACTGATTGATGGATGGATGTTTCTTTATTCAAACGAATGGAGACCACATACCACCTGCCTTTGGACTAACTACAGTTCCTTTATGGGTAATTGCTGCACATTTTGATAGTTGGAATTGAGGATGAACTCAAATATTCCAGGGAAACTATCACTTAGGTCATTTAAACTATGATTCTTTTTGTTACATCTTTTATACAGTAGATGTTGTGACAAGATATCCCTGGATAGACTGTCCCTGGGTCTTTATGTGACAGTACAATGTCCGTGTTTCATTCACAATATTGTTTGTGTGTTTTAGTGACTGAAAGCTCTAAAAGCAGGTAAGCCACTGACTAACGCACATTGCGCCCAATTACAGTTCCACTGTGCGTGTGACAGCGGCTAACCTGGTTTTGGGAATGCCTCTGGTGGAGCAGACAAGACATCATTCTACAAGCACGCCTTCACCATGTCCCAATACCGTACTGTACTGGGGGTTCCTGCCCCAGCCCCTCCCATTGTTTTTTTATTTATGGTCTGCACAGCGAGTGTGTCATGTGCTTATAGGTCTGACCTCGGTGACCTACTCTCTCAAATAGATTGATGCTGATGAACGTTTGCATTTCATTCTGCAGCGCTATTATGAAATGATTGCAGTAATGTGGCTACAAATGAGCCCGGGTTATGTTATTACACAAAGCCCTTAATGTGAAATGATGCCCGGTTTGTAATTCGACACACTTTAATTAGTCAGGGTAATTCATTTATTCTTTTGCAAGAGGTGTTATTGAACTGATTGCAGCTATGTCATCACAATCATTTGAATGGAACTCTAACAGTTTTCAATTTCACGTTAGTGTGCTTTTGAGTAGGTGCGTTTACTTAAAAAAATAAAAAATGAATAAATAAATCACTTTCGGAAGGCATGAAGCAGTGTAGTCATTTTTCAAGCGGGACATGCTATTTGGCTAAAGTCTGTCATGACATTTGAATGGAAACGCTTGGACGGCATGTAAAACTCTTCTTGTCCACAAGTGGGAGTCAGAGGTGCACCGGGTCTGTCCAGACAGTGGCGCCAATACATGGATTTGGTAGATTATGTAACCTCTGCCAGACAGCTCTAAATCAGGGGTCTCAAACTTGCGGCCCGCGGGCCAATTGCGGCCCCCGGGACGATAATTTGCGGCCCCCGTCTTGATATGAAAGATTAATATTAGTGCGGCCCGCAAAACGGTTGTTGTGTGCGAAGCTTAACGAACCAATCACGATAAGGTAATTACCCTAGTTCGCCCCGCCCATAATAACGTTGAAATTTCTTCCGCATTTGTATCGTTAGGTACGGTGGCCGAGAGCCCTCAATGTCGATTTAGTGTCCTTCCGCCCCGCAAGTAAAGGATTTACCGACTGCGTTAACGGAACTCTATGGCAGATTTAGACATATAAGGGGTTGGGTGACCAGCCGAGTGCTTTCCCCTCACTCAACTACGCCGTATTTATATACGATTTTACTTTTTTATTTTGGAAAAGTGGGTTTAAATTTCACTACAATGCTACCCAGATCTCCCTGCCATATACACGCCTTTCTCTGATAACGATCAGAAAGCGAACGTGCGTATGAGCCACACCCCCGTTAAACCCGAGACGAACTCCCGGTGGAATCACACGTTACAGAGCCCCAAAGATGTCGCTTTCAAATCCTGCAGTGAAGAGAAAGGTTGGCGATGAGCACAGACAATTTCAGGAAAAGTGGGGAGTGCAATATTTTTTTGTTGAGCACAGGGGCACCCCAACGTGTCTTATTTGCACTGAAAAAGTTGCGGTGCACAAGGAATACAATTTGAAACGTCATTATACAACTAGACATGCTGAGGAGTACGAAAAATACCAGGGAGATGAGAGAGCCAACCAGGTTGACAGTCTTAAAAAACGTCTACTGAGGCAACAAGATTTATTTAAGAAAGCAACCAAAGAAAATAATGCAGCAGTCGAAGCCAGCTATGCCATTAGCGAGATGATTGCTAAAGCAGGAAAACCATTCACAGAAGGTGAATTTGTCAAAAAGTGCCTATTACAGGCTGCACATATTGTCTGTCCAGAAAAGAAAGGTCAGTTTAACAACATCAGCCTTTCTGCCAACACCGTGGCAGAGCGCATTTCTGAACTGTCAAGTGACATTTATGATCAACTGTGCTATAAAGCAAAATGTTTCAGTGTATATTCAGTGGCTCTTGATGAGACCACAGACATCACAGACACTGCCCAGCTCGCAATATATGTCCGTGGTGTTGATGACAATTTTGAAGTGATGGAGGAGTTGCTCACAGTAATTCCAATGCATGGCCAGACCACTGCTAAGGAAATATTTCACCACCTGTGTGATGCCATTGAGAATGCTGGTTTGCCATGGAAGAGCTTTGTTGGAATAACAACTGATGGAGCCCCATCAATGATAGGGAGGAAGAATGGACTGGTTGCACTTGTTCAAAAAAAACTGGAAGAGGAGGGTGTGGAGGAGGCCATAGCTCTGCACTGCATCATCCATCAGCAGGCCCTTTGCAGCAGATGCCTGAAGTTTGACAATGTGATGTCTGTCGTCGTGAAATGCATCAACCAAATCAGATCCAGGGGCTTAAAGCACAGAAGGTTCCGTGCTTTTTTAGAGGAAATGGAGTCAGAATATGGGGATGTCCTCTACTTCACTGAGGTACGTTGGCTCAGCAGGGGAAACGTATTGAAGAGATTTTTTGAGTTGAGAACAGAAGTAAAAGACTTCATGGAGAAGGGTGGGGTGGCTGTTCCTGTGCTAAGTGATTCCAAATGGCTCATGGACTTAGCTTTTCTTGTTGATATCACACATGAGCTTAATGTTCTGAACAAGAAGCTACAAGGCCAGGGGCAACTTGTCAGTGCTGCCTATGACCAAGTGAGAGCATTCTGCACAAAACTTGTGTTGTGGAAAGCCCACCTCTCTCAGACAAACCTCTGCCATTTCCCAGCATGCAAGTCACTCATGGATGAAGGCAGACCATTCAGTGGTGAGAAGTATGTTGAAGCCATTTTGAAGCTACAGGAGGAATTTGATCACAGGTTTGCAGATTTCAAGACGCACAGAGCCACATTCCAAATTTTTTCGGACCCCTTCTCCTTTGATGTGCAAGATGCCCCTCCTCTGCTTCAAATGGAGCTCATTGACCTGCAGTGCAACTCTGCACTCAAAGCCAAGTTCAGGGAGATGAGTGGAGAAGCAGACAAGCTTGGGCAATTTTTGAGAGAGTTGACCCCCAGCTTCCCTGAACTTTCCAAAATGTTCAAGCGAACCATGTGCCTTTTTGGGAGCACATACTTGTGTGAGAACCTCTTCTCCGCCTTGAACTTCAATAAGTCCAAGTACAGGTCCAGACTTACGGATGGGCATCTTCATGCCCTCCTGAGGGTCTCCACTGCTTCCTCCCTCAAGCCAAACGTGGCTCGGCTATGTGAGAAGAAGCGCTGCCAGGTCTCTAGCAGCAAGAAGTAGGCAAGAGAAGCCATTTTCAGAATAGTTCAAGTTCAATGTTTCATTCATGTTCATAAAGTTAAAAGTTAAAGAACCGTTAAATCAGACATTTGTTTTCTAATTCATTTATTTAATTCATTATTTTGTGTTAAAAATAAAGATATTTGTGAACATTAGAATGATTTATCAGCGCTTTTCTTGTGGAAATCCTGATGCGGCCCAGCCTCACCCAGACTTTGCCTCCAGTGGCCCCCAGGTAAATTGAGTTTGAGACCCCTGCTCTAAATCGTCTCACTATAATCCAATTCCACATAAATTAATCATTATATCTGAACTAGCCATCTTGCGATGCTAAAATTTCTAATTCGCACAATGCATGGAGTTATAAATCAAAGTAAGAAATGAACAGGAAATGTTGTTGAACCTTTGTTCCCTAGCTCAAGAGAAACAAAAGTTGAAGTCGTGTTCTCACTCTAGCGTTGGCCCGTAGTCTAAAACTCACTTGACATCAATCAGCATGCAACAATCCACATGTTTGCACATCAAGTGTAAAACAGTTTTGTCGTGGTGACGCTACTTAGGTGAGTACATCCTATGCAATTAAAAAGCAATAAATAAGGAAATCGTCCACTGTCATTGACAGCTTTAGACGTCAACAATTCAGAAAATAAGTTGACAGCTGATATAAATGAAAAATCCTTTTTAACTGGGTTGGCAGTGACAGAATTGATGAATATGACTGCTAATAGTGAATAGCTCTTTGTATTTTTATTTTTGCAAGTCTGGATCCATTCTTGGGTATTTCTGAAGACTTCTTTTGGAACATCCTCCATGCTCAACATCACGGAGGTCAGCGAGCAGTCAGGTTTACTTTAATGAGGAGATACGCTCTGGAGCAGCTCCTAGAGGGGCGAAACAGAGCTGTGGTTTCTGATGAACTTGAGTGCACAGCTAATAATAAATGTGCAACAACATTAGGCCGTACTCAAGACACTGCCAACTCTACAGTCGAGAAGAATTATTTGGGCGAGTTTTCATGATTTTGTCTTTACCCTAAGCACCGGTAGCATTACTGCCTACTGCATTTACCATGCTGTGGAAAAAATATTTGCCCCATCCTGATTGCTGTTTTTTGCATATGTATCACTCCCAAAGGTTTGTTTCAATCGAGCTAATGTTAATATCACACTGAGACAACCCAATGATATATTTCGTTTCGAAAATATGTTTGTTTATGGGGCTATGGAAACGTATCCGAGCCTCTGTGAAAAAGTAGTTGCCCCCTGAACCTAACAGCGAGTTATCACCTTTGGCAGCAATAATGTTTGCTGCAATCGGTGATGAACCAATTCCTTAATTTTGCTCTTTTTGAGCTTTTCTCGGGCAGACTTGCTCGTGTGTTTCAAATGATTGTCCAGACGCATCCAAAAGCGCTTGAGTTTGACGGAACAAACGAATGGACAGATGTTCTCTTCACAATCTTATGGTCAACAGGACTAATTTTTCCATCGATTACAATTTGTCCCGATCATGAGGAAGTAAAGCATCTTAAGACAATCACACTGCCACCACCAGGCCTTTGTGATGGCATCATTATTAATTTCTTAAATTTCAAATGCTTGCAACCATAAGCGGCTACAGAGAACAGATGGTTGCTGTGGAAAAAGAAAACAGAAACCGGAAAGGGGGCAAATTCTTTTTAACAGCACTTTACGCGTCACAACAATCTAATCTTCAGTGAGGTAAACATGCATCTTTCTTGGAATGTGGGAGGAAGCCAAGAGCGCCCAGCTAAAAACCCACTGAAGCCCCAGTGCAATGTGCAAACTTCACACAGAAAGGCTGGAACCTGAACCCGAGGCTGACAATCTAACCATTAGCACAGTTGTGCTGCTAGGATGTGATAAACAAGGTTTTTGTCCTTTGGAGAGAATTGCATAGAATGCCTTTATTGTCATGTTATAGTTGGTATAACGTACAACGAAGACTATAATTCTCAACAAGTGTACAAGTAGGGTATACTGTATACAGAATCTGCAGACAGGACTGTAATAAAAAAAAAAAAAATATGTCATGTAAATTCCTCCAATAACTCTCACACTCATTATTAAAAATATTTCCTACCTGTTTGGCGCAGTTATTAAATGGCTTGTGCTCTCATTCAAGGCCCACCAATGTGTGGTGTGCCTACATCATCACATCATGTCAAACTACTATGTTCCATCACCTGGAACAGCAGTAGAAGTGAAGGCAAGACGGTGGCCACATTTGCGTCTGCTGCATGCAAGGGTGCACTTTTCAATCACCTGTGATTGCCTCCAATGAAAAGCCAAGGAGTAATCACAACGCATCACCGGACCCATTGTGCCACAAGGAACGGAAAGCAGCGTGAATAATTCAAAACTTATAATATATTCATACCTCATTTCATTTTTGGAATGCAGTGTTGATTATTTACTGCTGGAGGTAGTGGAGACATGCATTTAAATGTATTGCACAATTAAAACAACTCAATAAAAATACAATAAAAGCAGCCAAGTTCTCTAAAACATTAACACGTTTATTACATTTAAATACATTGTTATAATTGCTCTGATTAAAAGGTTCCTAGAGTATTTTACACATATAATTTGTAGTGCTTACGTAGCAAAACTCTGTAAATATATTTGTCTTATGTATTTACAGTATATCACAGTACTAATGAGAATTACAAAGATAGGGGTTAAATAGGAGGTGATGGTGACATAAGTGAACAAGTTTCCCTTGGCCCTGCAGTCCATGTTTTACCGCCATGATGACTCTTGGGATGTCAGGACTGCAAGACACACAAAAACAAGTAGGGATAATGATCCCTTTGTTTAAAAAAAAAAAAAAAAAATTGCCATCAGGGTATTCACACATGCTGGTAACACAAAATGGGAAAAATTGGTTCTTCCAGTTTGAAACAAAGTAGGGGTAAAACAAACAAGAGTACTTAAAACTTCTCACAAATTCAGGGAAGGACTTGAAAAACACACTTTGTTTTGATCTGCCATTACAATGTAAGTGCTTAGCACACAATCAACACTGGATTTATGGACGTGAACGTCATATTTCTACAATACACCGAGGAACAGTGTAAGTTATGTCAGATCAAATGTTGATTGTGACGACGGCAAACCATCAAGCACATTCAGATCAAGCAGAAAAATTAAATATCTTAATAACTTGGCCTCTTTGCACACTTTGAAAACCTATTCCCTTATCTGATTGTGAAGTTTAGAATCTGACAAATGTGTAGGATCCAGTTAACAAATATAAGTACAGTAGATATACATTTGTATTAATGTGCAAACAGATCAAGGTTTGACCCAGAAAGAGAATAGGACAGTGCGGAACATGCAGAGCCGTCTGTAAAAGGCTCTTGGTCTTTGGATATTGCCGATCACCAAAGCACAAGGCATTTAAGTTGAGATACACGCTCTAACACATAATTTGCATTCACATATAAACTGAATCACATCTTTCCACAAAAAAATGCAGAAGAAAAGGCAGCTGTTGGGAGATAATGAAAATCATTGACAAAGGTAAGAATGTTTCCCTGAAAGGAGACACACATACGAGTAAAAGCCCAAATTATTAATACCCTGGCCAAAATTGTTATGTATTTTTTTAGTGTTGAATCAGTTTTCTGGCTTGAAATAAGATGGAAAAACTGGCAAAAGGTTTACAATTTGCATGCACCATTATAAAGGCTCCAGGTAAATTCTAGCATTAATGTCGTTTCAGGTAAGCAAATAGTCCATTCATCAACTAAATCTTCATTGTTTTTGGCCAGTGTGCTAATGTTTTTGGGCTGTGGGTGTTAGTGTAAAAGTGTGCAGATTTGCTTAAAAAAAGACATAACAGTTAATTCGGGAGAAACAAAGTAAGAAGAGAATTAATAGAATAGGACAATAAATGGCAAAAATATATCATTGGGAGAAGGAATGGAGTATTTTCTCAAACAAACTCAATGGTGAATCAGAAGAGGTTGTTCAGTGCAGCAATAAAAGGTAGAGCATAAGGAAGGCAGTTTAGAAGTTGCAGGAACCTCCACCTTACAAATGCTTCCACAACCCAACACGCAAAACAGCAGCCTCGAACCCGAAACAAGCCGGGATGGAGAAACGTATGGGTGGGGGGGCAGTAGTCCCAGGGACCAGGGGGAAGCGGGCGGGGCAGGAGAGGCGGGATGGACGTGGAAGGCGACAGTCTCACACATACACACCCTCAGGGTTGAGGCTGGACACAAGGGGGTTCTGGAGGTTACGTGGATGTCCCAGAAACTGCTTGGCAGTAGGGCGAGGTGGCGATTCCACTACAGTTATAAAAAATACACAAATAAAACACGCTAAAAGATACATTTACAGGAAGCAGTGTTTAATTCTTATTGTGCCCTTACTGCCATTCCTGTATCCATCCTGGAGAAGGTGTGCCAGTTCCAACTGCTCCAGTTGCTCTTGGAGGTCTGTGCGTGAGTGGCTGTGTGCAGGCAGCACACCGGCTTGTTGAATGAATTGCTGGAGGTTGCATTGACGCAGCTCCTTGTTCAACTCCTCCAGCTCGTCCTGTTTGACCTGAAATTAAAAGGGGGGAAAAAGTGACACAAGAGAAGCAGGCTAACAGTGGCAAACGAAAAATCTCTTGAGAGTGCAAAAGATTTAATTCATTTATCAAATATGGACTGTTATTCAATGTACAAAGAACAGGACTCATCTTATTACTGGTGCAAGTGGTATTTCCGGCCACGAGGGGGCATCTGTGAGCAAGTCGAAACTATTGCGCCTGCAGGGTTTGCCACTCTGGCATCATTAGCCACAGTCACCATGAGTACATTCATTTGCAGTGAATCAGGAAAGTAACGATGCAATCTTTAACCAGCTCCCACCATGTCAACACATAACATGCATGAATAAACTGTTGCTTGCTCCTTTAAGTGATCCGAGGCCAGGGAGAAGGTGTCTCGCATTGACTTCTCTAACTTAACCAATCAGATGGCTGACACCTCTTTTTTGCGTGTAAATATGTATATATCTCTAGGGATAAATGTCCACATGATTTTAATATTTTAAGTACAGTTTGTCTCTCTTATAGGCCATCGAGAAATTCTAAACTTCACTTTTGTATTGTAACTTAGAATGTCAACCGGTACGCATAAAAAATAGCTTACATATATCTCTTGTACATTGATGACTATGACAAAGAGCCAGTCTCAGATCATCAATCAGAGTCCTCTAAGGGAATGACTTGCCGAAAGGCAAATGAGCTCATAATTATTCTTTAATCAGTTTTGTAGGCACTTAGCTCTGACTTGGAGCCCACTGGAACAGGACACAAAGATCACCATCAATTCACCTGACTCAAAGTTGTCCTTCTACTTTTGTTCCTCCTAGCGGAACATTCCAAATGACGTGACTTCCAGTATGTGACCTCACAGACACAGATACCAGAGTCTCTGGTTTCACGTGGACTATGAGGACAAATTTGAACTGGGTTAGGCTTTTATTGACAGAGCCGCACCCAAGACAACATTAACCACTAAATAAATAACTATATTCAGATAAGTCTCAGTTGATCCAATAAAGTGAAGTCCTTGTGCTACAAAACAAGTCTTTTTAATCTCATTTCCGTACAGGACAATAATAGTAAGATCATCAGAATGAGTATGTTAGAACATTTATACAAAAGAGAGCTGCCAAGTTGCCCAAGCAGGACTCCTAATGTTCCTGTATTAACATGAAATAATGCTTCCATGGGTTAGTTTCCGACTATACGTATAACATTTGGTGGAATAGTATTAGTTTGATATGTAAAGATGAAATCATAAAATGTATTTCATAGTTACGATTTGTATTTGGTAAATGTCTTTGTGCTGTCTGCTGCAGTGTACATGGAGGAGGATACATTCCAGAGTCTAGGTAGAAAAGAGTTTGTTCTACACCATCAAATAAAAACTAAAACCTTGGCCTTAAATGGCTTCACAGCCCTTTTTCCAGTACGATAGCCTCTCTCCTTACCTGCAGCAGAGCCTCTGTCTTCCCCAGAGCTTTATCAGTCTCAGAGAGGTGCTCCTCTAACTCGCTTCCGAACTTCTCCTGGCTCTGGAGCTCGGCTTTCACGGCATCAAGGGACTCCTTTGACCCCGTGCTATTGGCTTCCATCTGACTTTCTCGTTGAATCTCTTGCTCGAGCTGAGCGGTGCGCACCGAGAACTCGTGGAGTCGCCTTCCGCAGTCATCTAGCTTGGCGTGGAGGTCACCAAGGTTCCTCCTCATCCCTCGCTCCCGCTCTGTCTCAGCTTGAAACTCCTCCTCCCAGTACTGCTCATGGGCGAGCTCAGCCTGGTTCATCCGCATGGTTTGCTCCAGAGTGTCCAATTCCTCTTGGAAGCGAGCATCAGAAATGGGTGATGGCGACAGAGATGGATAGCGGCGCTCCCAAGTATCAGATTCCCTTTCTAGGGTTTCGAGTTGTGCCTCAATGGCCCTTAGTCTCTCTTGTTGCTGAAGAACCGTCCTAAATACTTCCTCTTTAGATGGGCCTGCTGGTGGTGAGGGAGATGGCGCATGAGGAGATGCGGGTATGGGAGAAGAGGAAGGTGAGGCTTTCTGATCTGGGGAGTCCCGAGGAGACCTCAGAAACTGTTTAGACCTGGGAGAGGTCGATGGGCCAAGGTTGAATGTGAGTGATTTCTTGGGTTGGCTGCGTTTTGAAAGGTCGGGCTCGGTAAACTTGGGCAGGGGTATAGGGCTCTGCTTGTCTTGTTTCGAGCCAGGCCCATCACTGCTGCTCGGGCCGGTGCGACGCAGGTAGAACTGAACTTCGCTGCCGTGTTGCCCTAATTTGGCAAGAGATTCAAGAGGTCGTTCTGTGGCCAGCAACTGTCGTTCTGTGTCCCGCAGACGTTGGATCAGAACATAGCGGCCTGTCTGACCTGGGAACAAAGAAATGTCAATATAATGTTTAAACAAATAAGCTACCATTAGCTTCCTAAAATACCTACACATTTCTTAGAAATGTGAAAGAAGAAATTGCTCTCTTATTTATTGTACATGTTCCCAGTGTGAGAAATATTAAGTAAACAAATTACTATACATCAGATGCATCCATGATACCACAACATTTTTGCCTCTGACAATCACAATGTACTACTTTCCAACATGTAAAAATGCTCAAATAAACTAAAGTTTCTACAAGGACCTTGAAATTAGGACAAACCCTCCCTTATGGCTCAGCATGCGGCTCACTCATAGAAGGAAGAGAGTGCTAAATCTGGTCTTATGTTGTTTAATACTTCGGCAGTGTATGACTCGAATAAAGCCAGAGGATACATAGGGAGGCTCAAATCCAAAATGACCTCATAACAATCCAGCAGAGCTCTTAACTTTGTGCAAAGCTGCAACTTTAGGATTAAAAACTATGCTCTCTGTTTTGGCCGCATGATTTTTTTTTTTTTTAATGCAGCCAGACGCATTTCCATAAAGAATTATTGTTTTGCTGCTTTCACCATAGTACGGTTTTCATTGTAGGCAGTGAAAGTGGGTTCATCAGCTCCATCATAAGTGGAATATTATAGCATGTAAAAATGGATTCATCGGCGACATCATAAGTGCAACGTTATGCTGTACCAGTTAAAAAGAAGAAACAAAAAGCTCGCTTTGCATCATAATTGTTAGCACAGTGGATGTTTATTTTAATTTATTTTTACTGTTGTATTTCTGTTAAAAGGTCGAAAAAGAGAAATGGTATTTATGACAACAAGTGCGGATTAGAGATGTCTGTAATTAAGTAGGACTCTATCCATTCATTTTCTAGAGCTGCTTATCCTCACAAAAGGTCACAGGCTTGCTGGTGCCTATCTCAGCTGACTTCGGGCAGTAGGAGGGGGAACACCCTCAACTAGTTGCCAGCCAATTGCAGGGCACACGAACAACCATTCATTCACGCAATCACACTTAAGGACAATTATAGTAATTTGAGTTGCTCTTTGGATGAAATGATACAGTGAAAACTTGTAAATGTCCATATAGGTCCTCTCTCTCCACAACAGTTTTGGTTCGGGTTTACACGTTAAGACTTACTTAGCCGTTTCTCACTATGCAACAGTTAGGATAGTCGCTGACCGAGGCGAACTGCTGGACCGAGCAGGACAAGATCCCCGATCCCACGTGAGCAACTGCCGCATCAAGCGGTCCTGGTGGGCAGCATTGCTTCGGGAGAGCCGTGAAAAGGTCTTTGCACTCGTATATGTTGTCGCTATTTGCCAAAGCTTGTCATGCACCCACCCGCACCTAGCACGGCAGAGCTAGTCCCCGCTTGCCGCTCGTCTTGATCAAGAAAAGGGCCTACGCAGGCGGGTGCACAGGAAATAGCTAACAAGGGCCTTCCTTCTTCTGCGCTTCTTCCATGTATGTTTTGGGGATGTGAGAGGAAACCTGGAGAAAATCCACGCAACCACAGGACGAACATGCAAAATCCACATAAGAAATGCAGACCATAATGAGCTAACGTTAAATCATAATTCATCATAACAATCATGAGTTTTTACATTCATGAATGGACATTTGGTTGAATGTCAATTCCTAATTAGGACTTCATTCCTTATAATTTTTTTCATGCGAACAATAAACGTTTTATGACAAAGGCAAATTTACCATGGAAGAGATCAAGTCAATTTGTTGGGCTTGTAAACTACTATACTATAACATCTGTTATAACAACTGTTGGCACCATAATGGGAGGGACCAAGTGGGAGGGACCAAGAAGTGGTGTATTTCAGCTTGGTTGCTTGAAACCCTGAATTTCCCTTAAGGTAGAGCTTGATAGAAACGGATTTTAAAAGGGGTCAAATCAGGTGATACCAACATTTCAAAAGAGGGGGAAACTCACCTATTGCCTGGGCCAAAGCGATGACCACATCCTGACAGGATGTCTCTTCTGACAGTCCGCATACCACCCGCACCACTCCGTCCACCCATACTTTGAGCTCCATCTGCGACTCAACGAAGCAAGCTGACTGGTAAGACGACTTTCCACACTTATCCTTGTCGTTCAGTCTGCCTCAGCTCAGCATTGCAAGGCCACAAATCTGTATTGGATGGACCAAAGAGACCCACAGCTATTAACGATTTGAGAAAGTTTGTATCCATCTCTACACAACACAGTCTGTTGACATATGCCAATCACACTCAACTTCATACGATTACAAATTCATACTGAGGTCAACAAGCAGCCAATATGGAATCTTTGGATTGAGATAGTAATCATATTTTTAACTAAAAAAACTTATTAATTATTGACTTAAAAATATATTAATTAAACAACTAAAATTCAATACTGGCTTATTGGGGCAGTGTGGTGCTGTGTATACAAGGAGCATATATGTACAATAAAATAAGAAAATAGTTAATATTTAACTCTTGATATCTCGTATATTTCAGACAATGAGCCGTACCAGTATATAAACTTCAGCAGCAGCAAAAATTGAGGGGTAAGGAAAAAAAAAAAAAAAAACTATTTTTGTCACTGATAAGCAGCACTGGACTGCATATGAGTAATTCAGTCCAAATGTAGGTGACCAGGACATCAAGATGTCAAGACGATTTGAGTTGGCTTTCACAGGACATGTAGACTTATCATTAGGCAAAACAGTTGCTTTCGTCTATATAGCTTTAGCATTATCAATGAAAACAATGTTAATTACTGCTTTGATGTACAATGAGAGTCATTTTTTCGGTTGTGGGTTGAGTTTTACAGTAATCTCCAATAGGGTGTCATTAAACAGCTTGCTATGCAAGTGCATTCAGGTTAGTTTCCCAAAGTTTTAACAGAAATATAAATTACCCAGCACCAACCAGAGGACAAGGAGTGTAGAAGGGGTCCTAGCAGTCTGCTAAGAGCTGAGGTAAAATCTTGTGGACCTTGGAGCATAAATGCCAATCTGTA
Source organism: Hippichthys cyanospilos (assembly GCF_059441005.1). Taxonomy (NCBI): domain Eukaryota; kingdom Metazoa; phylum Chordata; class Actinopteri; order Syngnathiformes; family Syngnathidae; genus Hippichthys; species Hippichthys cyanospilos. Next base: position 7,667,639 of record NC_142374.1, read on the forward strand.
ACCCAATTTAACGCTCTGCTAACCTCCTTCAAAGCCGTTATCATAGCTTACTGCCAAAAGGAATGGACAGGAAAAGTGGAGTAATTCAAGCTTGTATGAATCTGGAGAAGGTTTTTTGTGCAGAAGTTTTTGTGCAGTTTGTGTGTGTTTGTATGTTCCTTCTTAATTTGATCCACTCAGCAGGACTAAAAGTGACTTGAGTGGGTAAATCAGCACTCTCCAGGCAGCAGGTTTGACTCTAAATTAATATCATAATGTTGACTCCCGCTTCTGTCGGTTGGTACTTGCTTGGCCACGCATCAAAACAAAGTAATAAAATACTGCAATGCTCATAAAAAGTCAAAAGCCTCAGGCAGTGCAGGATTAGCTACAGAAATTGGCACCAAGATATAAGCCATGTAGTCTAGGTGGGTAAAACACTCAGACAGATGGCGTTCTCTTTCGGTCTGACTTACTAATTCTCAGTGAGAGGTGTTTACACCCCCCCCCCCCCCCCCCCCCACACACACACACACACACACACACACCTTATCTTGGCCTTCTTTCAGTGCCTGGCCGTGCTCTGTTGGCTACGAATAAGGAGCTGCCTCTGTGGAATGCACTGACTTCATCAACCAGGCAGAAGAATCCGAGCTTCTTTAACAAAGTTCAGCCCAGTCCAGCCCACCCCCATGACCTCGACAGCCTGCGTCACCATTACTTCTCCACTTGTTTAAATAGCAAACATACTGATATGCCAACACCATCATACGCTTACACCCAACATGACATCATACAAAAAAGATCTGATGTCACTGCTACAAGACTACAGGCTCATAGGCATGTATTAATGATGTGTAAAATAAATCTACATATAATGCAAACCAGTGGTTCTCAAGAGAGGGTACATGAAGACACGACAAAGAGTATGTGATATTTGCAAATATATTTAAAAACTAGCATCCATGCAAAATTCCCTTAAAACTACTGATTGAATTATGTAAATATTTCAGGAAAGTATCTTATGTCCAAAAAAAGAATTTTATATTCAGTAGGTTCTTCAATTTCATTATCCTTAAAACCCAGGTTGCCCCATAACACAATGCTTCAACCCGAACTGTCATATGCTATTTGGCATCACCTGTCAATCACTATTTTAAAAAACTATTTTAAAAAAGTTAAGTTATTTTTGAAAGCAGAGCTTTACAACGACCCAAAGGAGGACACTGTTTATTTTTTTCATTTGAGCTAGAGAGCTTGCGATACAAATGGAGTTTCAAAGTTAAATAAATCAGACAATATTGGCATAGTGCCCTTCTTTCTCCTTCTTTTATCCCTATCAAAAAAATTGCACTCTGGTTAGGAGGTCCTTTGCCGAGAAAAGGTTGACAAACACAGATGAAGACAAAATAATTTGGAAAAAAAAAACGGCAATGAAGTGGGAGCGCTTATCAAAACTAAATAGCACTGCAGTGATGTATGTCAATATTTTTCTTCATGAAGGCAAAGTGTTGCAATACATAATTAAACCTGACTGGTTGAGTCACAGAGTGAGTAGTCAGACAATCATCTGCTTTGGCAGAGAGATTTTTTTTTTTTTTTTTATCTGATGAACAGGAAGCAACATTTCAAATCTTGGAGCCATCAGCAATGGAATGACACATTGCAAGCCACGTTATAATGGAAGTGCCTCACCTGAACTGAGTTCAAAGCACTCCCACTGCCAAAGAAAACCTGTAAAAAGTCAAGCCCAAAATAGAGGATGAACTTTTCCCTTTTTTTCATACCGATTACCAGTACGAGTATGCAAAATTTCTCTCCTAAATACAATGACAGATTTTTGAAAGAAAGACATTTCAATTCCAATATAACACATTCCTCAAACTTTCATGAAATGGCAATTTTCTATTGTTCTAGGTAGTCATTCCTAGTTTGTGATTATAAAACAGTTCAGAGAGAGCGGCCGATAGTAGTATCGGAAGTCATTGCTAGAACCAATTACCTTATAATAAGGCCAGATTTTGGCCCGATACCAACCTGCTGACCGCCTATTTAGAAGTCTTTCATTTTAGTCCAACAAGAATGCCATTGTCTCATGTTATTTAGGTCTAGTTGCCTCCTGGTTTGCGAAACATGATGTGTTGCAACAGTGACACTACTAACAAGAATCAGTAATTTGAGTTTCAGGTTGCGATTGGTTTCCTGTCACAAGCAAAAACCCTGTGAAACTGATGACAACTTGACACTGTCCTGGAGTCTGCCATTGATTGGTGTACTGGCCTACATACTGCAGCTGAATTTCTTGTGACTTCCATCACATCTGCTTTTTGACAGTTATCCCACGATTTACCAGTCTAGGACCATTCACCCTAAATGGCATTTACAGAGCTACCTGTACCTTTTTTTTTTTTGACTGCATAACTGAGAAGTAAAAGCCAAAGCTTCAGAAAATACAGAGGAAGTGCACATATGAGAATGTCACATTCATTCATGAATGGCAGAACAATGGCAATTAACATAGCTATGTCACTCCAAACGTGCTTGATCATGCTTCTCTGCTTCACACTGACAAACAGAGATGCAACATTATTCAACCCGTAACACATAGTATTAAAAAATATCATTTGGATAAGACCATGAGGATGAGCAAACACACATCTGTAGCTTGGGTTTAAAATTGGTTTTACACACACACACACACACACACACACACACACACACGCGCACACACGCGCACACACACACATCAAAGGTACTTATTTCTAATATCATTAAATTATAATTTTATCCATGGGACAATACTGTACTGTATACTGCTCAAACAAACAAACAGGCAAAGATAAAATAAATAAATACATCAGAATGTAAATCCTGGCCCAACCCAGCAAAACAACCCGACACCTAGTTTCACTTGAAACCAGGTCCTCCTCAAATGTCACATGTTGACTCAGTCAGTGCAAGGAATGAAGAAAATGTTCTCACTGGGGCTAATCAGCAACCTCAAACAATCAAAACTTATTTTAGTCATAAAAAGTATTTGAAGACACTGTCTGCAGAAGGTATAATGGAAGGCGGGTAAAGAAAATGTGAGAATTGAAGACAGACATTGAGAAAATGAACAAGGCGTAGTCAGTGAGATACATGTGAAAAATAGATAGAGGAGGAGGAAAAACAGCTAAAAAAAATAGCTATGATTGGAGCCATGTGCTTGCCATTCTCTCCCCTCTCATCAGCCATCCAGCAAAACCGCCTTCAGTCTTTCATCGCGCCGTCTGCGCCTCGTCCTGTCGCTCTTGAAAAACAGTCAGCCGGCTCCTCTGTGAATTCCACGGAAGGCACAAGGGGCTACCACCGCACACAGCTCTGCATATACACAAGGCATGTTTCAGCCCATCTATGTATATGTGACACTGAGGGGGAGCAATTGTTCTGTAAAAATTACAGTGTGGATGAACACACAAATACACTTGGGCTTATACAATATACTGAACAAAAAAACAAAAAGACAAATGGAACATTTGTTCCCATTTTTCATTAGATGAATTCAAAGATTTAAGACTTTTTCTATGGACACAAAAGGCTAATTTCCAACAAATATCGCAAACAGAGCTATTGAAATGTTTTAGTGAGCACTTATTTCCCCTATTACAGCAAAACTACAAATAATGTACATTACTATGAGCAGCCTCTAAGGCATACCCATGCAATACTGTGATCAATGTATAAAGCATATTAGCACAATAATCATGAGAAAACATTATTATTGCACAGTGGCATTTTTTGGGGGTATCGGACCAACAGGCGATATCAACATTGGGTCGGGACACCCCTATTCTGTACAAGACTATGGATATTCTGCAGCTTTTCAACATCTGTAGCCTGAGCTTTGAGTGAGACATAGACAAGCTATGTCAGTGCAGAGATCACGTTAGGCGTGTATGTATTCACTTGGAAGCAGAAAGGCCATTTAATGTTCATCTTTTTGAGAAGGTGCTCCAATGTACAATGCTATCGCTGCCGCGCCAGGAGGCCACGAAACAAAAGCAGCATGGGCATCACACTCTGCATCTGAGCCTTACTACAGATGGGCACTCATTCATATAACACAAAGCAGCAGTGTCAACAGATGACACCCCCCCCCCACCCACCCACACACACACACACACACACACACACACACAAGTTTGTTTGTTTTTTTGTTATCATAGTGGGGACTTCTCATTGACATAAAACATTTCCTAGCCGCTAACCCTAACAATTACAACAGATTCCCCTGACCCTTACCCCAACCTCACTCAAAATTCAATTCAAACCTATACTCTAAGATTTGCCTCTAAAAAAGGTCGGAATTTGTGAGGCCCACCAAAATGGTCCCCACAAAACCAGCAAAACCCGGGATTTGGTTCCCACCATGTTGCAAAAACCAAGGGCACACATGCACACCTTCCATATCGTCAAAATCCTTATGAGTAAGAGCAGATAACAGGTTAAAGTCCATGTAGTAAGTTAAGACATTGTTGCTCTATGGCATTGACAATGAAACAGTAGCGTGAGAATCTCGGTGCCACTCTGCTCGAGGTTGGCACAGACAACACTCAATGACTTTGTAATACTGGCGCTGAGCAGCCTGTCTCATCAGAACTGCAGACCCCCCCCCCCCCCCCTTTTGTTATCCTGGTTTCACTCTAAGCAGGCGGTTGCCTCTTTTGTGGCCTCTGGTATCACTGGGTCGTGTGCAGTGCCATTATTGCGGCCATTCTGCTGCGTCCACATGTTAGGACTGATAAAACTAATAAAGTTCTTGCTTTTGTGGTCCCTGATGCCCGATTTGCATTCTTTATTCCGCCCCTCCTTTTTTGTCATCCAAAGTTTCATCCTGTTGGGAAAACACAGTTGCTGTGTTCAGATACCCATGAGACCGAAAACAAACAGTTTAAGTCCACACAACATGCCCGTTGTTCAGAGTAACCGTAAATGTAATTAGCATCCACAAAACCAAATGGTTGTGGTTATGAAATTCCATTGGGGGGTGAGATGAGTCATACATGTTTGTTCTCCTGGATATCATCAAATAATTTTATGCAAATCCTTTAGTGTTTGTATCTATGGGATATTGAAAGAGATACCTGGATGAATACCTAGATAAATGAGGTAGGTTTTTCTAAAATTTAGAATCCAAAGGGAGATTCCTGCTAGTCACTTAAAAGATCAAGCCGTGTCCAGCATTTTCACTTTTCAAATTTACTTGCTGCATTTTCCTGAGACTGCTCTGTTTTGCCTCAGAATTGGAGGCAATATTAAACCAGTTGAAATCCCCTGATATTATGGAAAAATGATGAACCTCCATTTTTTTCCAAAGATCTACAGGAAGAGCCCATGCATTCTTTCAATTCCTTCTTTTTAATACAAAGTGATGCTCAGTGTCAATTATACGCCGATATAAGAGTGAAATATTTTTTTGTGAGATAAATACTCCTTGGCACTAAGAAAAACAAAGCCTTCGCGTGTAAAAAGGGTTTTGATTTCATTTTTGTCACTGAGTGGCCTTGGTATGGCCAAAACATGGACTCAAAATTGCCTGCAAAAAAGTAAAAACATAGGATATGTGAGTAGTCTAGAAACAAGAAAAAAAACAAGTAGTTGGTCTTCTTGTGAACATAAGGCAGTGTATAAGTACCAGCTTTTCAATGGACCAATCAGGTTGTGAATTCAATAAGGTCTGCTGAAGGAACTTAGCTAATGAACGAATGCAATAATATCATTTGACTAGTAGCACTTACATCCACGCGAAAATAAATTTCTGTAACAGGGTTGTTAAAATGTGGATTCAGATTCATGATTCTGAGGAATGTAGCTACTAACCCTCACCCTAAGCATACCCCGTCAAACTTGTTCTTTTGACCAGTTACAACCACAATGTATACTATATTTTGCGTCGTCATTGAAATACATTTCCTTACGTATTATTGCAACATAATTACCAAATTATTTTAATGAACATTTCAATCCCTAATTAAAAACATATAACTATCATTTTATTGCTTGCTTTTGGTGGGATAGAGCTAAGCTTATTCCCTGCTCCTTTGGTAGGTCCTTCAACATCTGGGAAAATATAGGACCATGAAATCACAGGGCACATAAGTGATGATTTATGTGGGTTTGTGGCTGAGGACAATAAACAAAAGCAGAAAGAGACACGATCAATGAGAGTACATCACCTGTCACGGACAGTCTCAACAAAGTCTTAAATGTGGAAAACACCTCTGAGCACTGTCAGTCACCATAAATCATCACGAGCAGATGGTCACAAAGATGGTAAACTGGACTGCGCAGGAAGCAAGCAAGGAAAAAGTTGCATGGCTGAATTTGTTGGTTGAAAGATGACTTGCTGTTCTATTAAAGGAGATAAAGGGGACTCCCCAGAGCAAATGGCCAAAACAGTCTATAGCTGTCACTACAATGCTGCTGCATTATTCATCTGACCAAGAGACTTACTCAAACCTGGCTCGTCAGTTGGTTATTTGCATCAGCTGGGAAGCGAAGCAGAGCAGAGAATATCAGAGACAGGGACTTCCGTTTGTGCTGAGTCATGAGTACACACTCACACACACATCCACAGCCAGCAACAAATGGTGAAAATGATAACGGCAGATTGCACAGGCAGTGCTGGCCTCCACAGAGTGATGGGCTCAGGATGAGTGGGTTGCCCAGCCGCAGGCTTAGCCCTCCAAGCCTGGGAGTTCATATTGTCAGATGAGCAGAAGAAGAAGGTTCCCAGACTGCTGATGGGCACCCATGTGTAATTATACACCACCGATCTGAGTCAGCATTGCTTGCCAGGGAACGAGGACACTGCTCCCTTCCCAATGAAGCTCAACCACACAAACTGACAAGCATAAAGAGGTGTGAAGTACACAAACACACACACACAAAGCCAGAATTGGAATGATACACTATTGTCATAAATGCTCTATTGATGTAGCTTCTCTAATCATTAGTTCCTTTAAATTTCAGAGAATATTGACTTTTTTTTTGCAGGTAAGCATGGATGCGTACCACTCATTTTCTGTATGCGTGCTTGCATCTGCCACAGGGGATTCACATCTTCTGCCAGAGTCCAGTGTCACAGGTTTGAAGCTCAAACTCATTAGTAATTTAAAGCATTCCTCCACATCTTCATATGAATTATGCACCAGTTTTTTTTTTCATTTTTTTTAGTTTTTTTTTTTTTTTTTTATTTAAATGATTTTGTATATTGTTCAGAAGGCACATGGCTAAAGTGAGTTATCACTGCTGGATTAATAATGGATGGACTTCAACATACAGGATTTACATGTTAAGATCTAAAACTACCATGAAAGCCGAGCTGTAAATAAGCACACGCCTGGTCGATACTTTACCCTTAACTGGGCACAGAGGCCGCTTTCTGGCCAATAGTCTAAACAGGCAAAAACGGCCTTTATTAGGCACACATTTTTCTATTTTTAAGTCCTAAAGAAGCAAAAATGTTCAAGATTTTAGAGAAATTAGGGGTACATTAGAATTTAAGCAATGGCTGTTATTGATGCTTTCGGCTGTTTTACCTGTTTAGACTGTCGGCCGAAAGCGGCTCAGACGATTATTTACAGATTACATGGGAAGCTCAGGCTCTTATTAAATGTGACTTTTCCTTTTTCAGCGATTTCTCTGCGTGTTAATGACTCAAGACATATTTTAAAAGTTTGTTTCATTTAACGATAGACTTAAATGGTTTACTGTGTTATTGCAATGTTATATTTAATCGGTTTTAATTCTGCAAAAGACTTGGAATTTCTTGATGGTGTTTCCAAATGAACATACCCTGGCTTGCCTAAAGTGACAAAACTAACCAAATTCACAGTCTCATTTAAGTTTTAAAGAGCACTGGACAGTCCTGTATCATCAGTTTCAGACTCAAGTTCAGTCTTAGGGCAGGTATTACGCCTGTCAGAGCAGGCGCAGATGACTTGTGCTAATATTCTGCTTTACTGTCAAATAAGTGATTAAAAACAGTGACCTGTCTGCTGAGTCAATGGTTTTCAAGATGAAAGCAAGAATCCCTCTAGTTTCTTCCCAATCCACCTCAGGGATGTTTAAAAACCATCATGGCAAAATAAAAAAAATAAAATAAAAAAGTCACAGCTGGATTTAATAACATAACGACTGTAGCTTTAGTCTTTGACCACCTGAAATATATTCAGCAACAAACTACAGGTGCTAATGTCTACCACTTTAATCAATAGCAAGCCTAACATGTAGCACTTCTTTTCTCACGCCCATGTAATATTTACCTTAGGAGGTAACACACTTGGCCCTTGGAAAGCTATATCACGAAAACACAGTTATGAAATCACCAAGACAAATACACAGGTCAACTGCATCCAAAATAGGTCTGAATGATTTTCTGTTTTCTGATGAAAACCGTAACTTCATGTGTTATGCTGTGTTTTTTGTTGTTTTTTGTTGTCGTTTTGGTTTGTTTTGTTTTTTCCCGCACACTTATTCAGAAGCTGTAATCTACTTGTGAAGAGGTCACACAAACACACACACTGCTTACCCAGCTAATGTCAATGTGGAAAAAGAGCAGAATAAGCGCTTAGGTGTACAGTGCATTTTTTTACAGGTCTCTGGCTGGTACTGTGTTAGGGCAGAGAGAAACCAGCTATGAACAGCAAAATTAACATTATAATAAGTATCTAGACAGGAAACGACGGAAACACCTTAACAGTACTAAGCACCCCCTCAAAAAACAGGAATGACTCAACTCCCATTTACATTGACCATTACGAGGAGCTCAAGAGGTTAAAAGTAGTTTCCTGTACTATATTCAATATTTATCCCAGCAATTGTAATCCGTAAAAGTGCTAATAAAGTGCTAACAAAGTGTTGTTTTTATCTCAACAATGATAAGTCTTAATTATATTAACTTTGCTTTTTATAATCAACATAGCTTTGCTAAGGGACAAAAACTGTTCACGAATTACAAAGTAATGTGTCGGCTAATTACTGGGTGATTTTAAACATCAAAATGTGTTTCCACCATATATTTCAGACAAATTCAGTTTAACATGACAAAATATTGTACTATTGTGAAAGAAATTCTACTCTTTAAAATGTTATATTTTGTAAACAAGATTCCTCATATAATGTTCACAGTTCTAATTCACATAAACCAATAAATGGCATGCGCAGGGTGTGGATCAAAAGTGACTAGCGTGGGCCCAAATTTATAGTTTGTGCTACTTGATCTTGAGGATGTATCATACACAACTGGACTCAGTGCCCTGTCATTACTCTCAGGAAGAGGTATTGAGCCTGCCAAGATAGAAAATTAAAAATTCAACTGCACCTCAGCCTAGTTTTATATTACAAGGAACATAGATATTATACGGCAGAATGTTTAAATTACTTGTCCAGTAGAAACAAAACAGACAGCTCTAAATAAGTTCAAAGTGACCACAAAGTTTTACAAAATGGGGGACATGCCTTTCAAATGCACCTGTCTGCCCTTTGTCCTTTTGGTTAATTTACTACTTCTAAGGCCCAAGGCAGGCATTTGTCTCTCTTCTGCGTGTCTCCTCCCTCCCCAAACTGTCCGGGGCTGTTGGCTGAGGTACCCTGTTATTTACTGCCAAGGGAATTCTGTGTGCACAAAGTCAAAAAAGCATGGCTGGTTGAGCAAGGAAGCAACCTGCTGTTGTTTATTCTCACATAGAAGCTACGTGGCCATTCCAAAGGGGGGAAGATGAACCGGGGGGCAGAGATGTTTACTACGCTACAATCACAATAGACAAGCAGGTAAATAGTCTGAGACAACCATAACCCCTTCAACAAAAGGTGGTCTAACCTTTTGAGAAATTACAAAAGTAGATATGTTCCCATTGGTTTTGCGACGTGACAAGCCATCAAGACAACAGGTTGTCCGTGAAAAGCCATGGCAGGATTCTCAAAACGGAACTTTACGGTCAGTTGGACTGACTTGGGAACATGACCTCAGATGGACAAAGCTCTAAAGTTCATTCTGAGAATCATTGAATATAATCAAACTACAAAGCAGCTTATGTTGGTGAAAAAGAAAAGGCATTTAGAGAAGGAAACTCAAAGAACCATTACTCTATTACACAACCTTTTTCAGCAAGATCATTTGTGCAGTTTTTCTACAGAATGTTCTATTTGCTTCAGTGTGTTGATGGCTGTGTGTCAAAAGCAGGGTTGGGCATTGAGGTTCAACAATCAACTGGGACTAATACTCTAATTCCTCATAAATTGTTCAAATTTGAATATAGCTATTATTTAGGGAAAATATAACTTATAAATCAATTGCTTGTTAAAATAATAATGAGAAGATATAAAATGGAAAAATATGCAACTAATGTAATCGGTAATCAGAGCAAGCCGTAAAAAACCCTAATCAAAAACCGTTGTGTTTTGTGTTTAACACAGATTAATACATCAAAATACATCAAATAATTACACTCCCACAGCTGACAAAGCATACTGTAGGTCTGTTGTGTTTATTGTTGCCCATTAAGCTACAACAAATAAACTGGGACTTAGTAGGCTGTATGCATTTTTTTAATTGTTCTGAGAGGCAAGTGTTATACCCAATGAAGCACCACATACAACTGAGACAAAAGACCTCCCTGAGCCCCTAATAGCACCCCTACCCCCTACCAAATTAAACGGACGGCAATACTGCCAATGTATATCCATCAGCTTGGATCATTTTTTAACTGGTGACATGAGCTACTGCACAAAAACAGTATGTTCACTTTTCTTCAGACCCCAGCCAAAGTGAACTTAGTGAGGATGTTTTTTTTTTTTTTTTTTTTTTTAGATGAGCAGCAAAAGATTTGATGAATGGCAAACTGGGTTGACTTTGGATTAGAAATGGGTGTGAAAAAGGATCAGGCAGCTTGGTGTGAGATGAGAATGTGATGCAAGGACTGGATCAATCTTTTATCACTGTAGTGTACTTTCATCCCTAATGGATCTGACATGAGCACAGCACTGCCTTCCATCCCATTGCACATGCAGGAAAAGGACACGAGGAACAAGGAGTGAGAGTTAGATGAAGCTACACTGAAGAAAAAAAAAAAGGCATGTACAAAAGCAAAAAAAAAAAAAAGTGGTTTGAGCCACATTCCCAAAATAATCATAGCCTGAAACTATGCAGACATATTATTTCATGTCCTAGCGTCATCCAATTACCTCCGGCCCTGAGTGCATCTGCGGGAGCCGGTAAACATGCCTGATAAGGACCCGAGAAATGAAGTCACTTCACAGCATGAAAAATTACTTTGCAAATTTCCATCAAGAAGCCCCAAAGATATCGTGCTGTGCATGGCCAGGCTCGCTTTCCTGTCCACGTGAGCTAAATGACAGACAGGCGCTTTGACAGAAGCGACAGACTATCCAGCACTCCTTGATGGATTTCCATCTGCGTATTAAAGTCGTGAAAGAAGAGTAAAAGAAGGGAGTCGAGAAAATGACTTTCAGAGGATGCTCAGCTCTCAACCTCCAAAAAAGGCTCATTTAAGGACAATAAGAAAAGTCTAAGCAGTAAGGGTGAAGCTGTACAGGAAGAAGGAAGAGAAGAAATTAGCAATTATAAAGTGTACAGAAAATCAAATCAAAATGCATTCAAAGAAATCAAGAGTAAAACCCCTGCTGTGTAGTAAGATCATAGCAGGTAAGCTATCAATGTGTTCGGAACCCAATGCATAGCTGAGATACATTGCAAGCTCCAACTACAACAGGGTTACAATCAGTACCCAAAATTGTATCAAAGAATGTTGAGCTATTGAAATCAGAAGTTCTCTTCTATGCTGAAGCGCCATCAATTTCAGACTCATTTTTTCTCACGCTTTGAACCCTATGATTTAGTACATTTTTTTAACATGCCACCAAGGGGCACTCTCCCATTAAACAAAGGTAGACAGAGGGAGAGCCTGTATTTTGAGTTTGAAGTGCTATTTTAATCGCCATCAGGAAGCACTCTCTACTAGCAAACGCTATTTACTATTACTGTCTTACTATTGTGTTGTTGCAGCATTCTAACATTCAAAGCATGTCAATGTTATGATGAAAATGTGGATGCTGCTCTTATTTCTAAACATGCAGGTATGTTCAAACTGTGTTGAAGATGTGTTGGTGCTGCTCATATTTCTACACTTACGTGTTCAGTCTGTGTTGCAGGTATGATGTTGCTGTGATAAGGCAGTCTGAAAAAAAATAAATGAAGAAAAACCAAAATTGTAAAAACACCCATGTACAATCTTTCTGCGTAATTATCTGATGTTACAACCAACACGGCCCATATATGACAAAAATATATTTTCTGATCAATTTTTGTTGCTGTGTCTTAAAATCCGGTGCAAGTTATAGTCTGAAAAAAGAAGTAAATGGTGAAATAGGCTTTGGCACTGGCACACTGATATTTGAGATGTGTAGCACACTAACAGTTAAAATGAGATTGGGACACGCAGCAATGCACTCTGGTCGAGTCTCCAATGAATTAATCTTTAATCTTCTAGTGATAAAAGCAGCAGCCAGTGTGTGTGAGTACAAGAAGCATGCACTTGTCGCATAGTTTGAACGGTGAATGAGTCCATTAAAGGAAAAAAAAAAAACATGGACATTGCTCTCGAGCATGGAGCAAATCAAAACAAAAAAACAAATGGAGAAGTACAAAATCAGGGGAACACATTGAGGGAAGTTTCGCCAAACTGGTTTGAGTCGTTCATACCGTGACTTGCTTGAAAAGACAGCTGGAACGCTATACTTGTTGAGACACAGCCTATTCATCTAAAAGTCTATTTATCTACTTAAAATGTTTAGAGCGGCTAATGTAGTCATTTCAATCTGTAAATGTGCTATAATTGAATATACAAGCACTACATTGTGAGCTACAAAGCAAACAGCTGACTTCAGAGAAACTTTCTTGCACTGACATTCAAACAAGCAGGACACATTGAAAAAAAAAAAAAAAACATGCTTTTCACTTACCAGGAAGATTATATTTCTATTGTCTTTAGTCTCCTTAGACCACTCTTCTTTGCCTTGCAAAGCAAAATCCTTAAAAACTGGCACAGCAGCATAGACCGTCCGGCGTGTCAGGCAGCGTATGCATGCATGAGGGTGTGAGAGTATGTACGTGAGTATCTAATGTGGAGGACGATAACAGTCAAGAAAGGGTCAGAGGCAGTCTGACAATGTGACCAGGCGATATCAAGGATGTGGCTTCTCTTGTCGCATTCAGTCTGGGTGCCTGCCTCAGGAATGCACAGCTCCGCTCCTGGGTGTCTCCACCACAGTGAAGATTTGAGAGCCTGAAGTTTTTTTTCCACTCTCTCTCTGTTACTCCCTCTCTCTCTGGCCGACTACACCCCTCCTCCTCCACCCATAGAGAAGCACACCCTATCATTCACTCCTCCCCCTGTCATTCTTTCTCCCCACCCTTTCCTGCTCTGCTGACAAATCAGGTACCTCCTCCTTCAGGTAAGAGTGTAAACACCGTCATGTTCTCTCTGTATTGATTTCCTCATAGCGTCACCTTGTTCTGTATCCATCTAATGAACATTCAAAAAAAATAGTCAACAGAACAGGTGTGCAGTTGAAACTGCAGAATTTATAACCCAAGGCATGAAAATGTCCAGCCCTGACCTTGAGTGAAATCAGCAGCTGATTACACAAATGAATCCGGTCATATGTTTTTCACCTAGTTTTCACCAGAATTACATCATAATACAGGTGACCTGGTGCAAGAGCGAGGTTGTAAAGCCCAAACTACAACTACTAATACTCTGGAGTAGAAACCCGATATTAAAACAAAAAAAATATAAACTTCTCAATATAGCTTCGATTGTAGAGCACCTTAAACACACAGCTACAAACACAAGATGTGTGTATCTTTCAAGTTAACCACCACATGACATAACATGTTTAAATAGGTGATACTAAAAAAAAAAAAAAAAAACCTTCAATGGAACAAAAAGACTGTTTTTCATTTTGAAAGTCAAAATGTTTGCACCAAAGAATTTACTAAAATTCTAAAATTAGTCTGCTTAGTTTACTATCAAAGTACAGAAGACCCCCAGGTTACGGCGTCCCTGGCTTACGTTTTTTTCTCGTTAAAATCTGGAATACTGATTTTTTTCGTCCCCTCTTTAAGGCATTTGGCCCGCTTTATTATTAACATCAACAACTTTCATGACCTGTGGGTTTGGTTGTATTTGTTGTTTTGCCTCTCTCTTGAGGCGTTTTTAGGTAATTGCTCTTATTTCTATTATCTATTCTTATCTTATTTTCTGTTGGCTATATGACTGGTTTGCTATTGGTCGGCGTCTCGACTCCCCAAGATACTGGTCTTCTATTGGTCGGTGTCCCGGAAACACTAAGATACCAGTCTGCTATTGGTCGGCCTCACTCGTTTCAAAATGGCGGAATGGTAAAGCTCTTGTTCTACTGTGAGTGGTGACAAAACCGTGTTTATAGTGTATTTTAGAGCTTAATTCAAACTTGAATTAGTTAGCCATGAGTCCCATGATTGCTAGTGATGTTAAAGAGAGATGTAAGAAGATGATTTATATGGAAACGAAGCTGGAGATAATCAAGAAATACAATGAAAGCTAAGCGAGCCTAGCCTAGGCTACTCTTAGTAGGGAATATGGCCATAACAAGCGTCACTCAAAGGTAAATAAATCTTTAAGATATTTTTTATTTATGATATTTAATTGTATACATATAAATATATACATATATACATATATATATATATATATATATATATATATATATATATATATATATATATATATATATATATATATATATATATATATAAGTAGCACTTACTGTACTATTTTGATACCAATTTTTAATATGTATATACAATTTTGATGTTTTTACCTGGGCTTTTACATGCATTAGCTAATTAACATAGGTTGGGATTGCCCGCCATACAGCGATTTCGCCTTACGAGCCCAACCGCGGAACAGATTAATCTCGTAAACAGACGGCCCACTGTATAGTCTTTTTCCAACCATAAATTCCTTAGCTGCAGCTTTGTCCATGGTGGGGTCACGGGGGAAGCAGCCTGAGCAGGGAAGGCCAGGCTTCCCTCTCCCCATCCACATTGTCCAGCTCCTCCGGGAGGATCCCCAGGCCAGCGTGTCCTGGACCCTGTCTCCTCCTGGTGGGACATGCTCAAAACACTCCACCAGGGAAGAATCCTAACCAAATACCCGAACCACCTCAACTGGTTCCCTTTTTCTTGAATTTGAGCTCCTCCCGGATGACCAAACCTCTCACCCTATTTCTAAGGACAGTGGCCCTGGATTGGCCGACGGGTGGTGTATTCCAACTACAGGGGGATCAGCCTCAGCCTCCACGGTAAGGTCTATTCAGGGGTTCTGGAGAAGAGGGTCGGTCAGGAAATCGAACCTCAGATTCAAAAGGAGCAGTGTAGGTGTCATCCTGGGCGTGGAACAGTGGATCAGCTCTACACCCTCAGCAGAATCCTCGAGGGTGCAAGGGAGTTCGCTCAACCGGTCTACATGTGTTTTGTGGACTTTTGAAAAGGCATTCGACAGTGTCCTTCGGGGAATCCTGTGGGGGGTGGCTTGGTAGTACGGAACCCCTTGATACAGGCTGTTCGGCTCCTGTACCACCAATATCAGAGTTTGGTCCATATTGCCTGCAGTAAGTTGAATCAGTGTACAGTAAGGGTTGGGCTCCGCTAAAGCTGCCCTTTGTCACTGATTCTGTTCATTACATTTATGTACAGAATTTCGAGGCTCAACCAAAACTTTGAGGGGTACGGTTTTGGAGTCTCAGCATCGCTTCTCTGTTTTTTGCGGATTATGTGATGTTGTTGGTTTCTTCAGGCCGAGATCTCCAACACTCACTGGAGCAAATAGCAGCAGAATGTGAAGCGGCTGGGAAGAAGATAAGCACCTCCGAATCTAAGACCATGGTCCTCTGTCGGAAAAGGGTGGAGTGTCCTATCCGAGTCGGGGATGAGGTCCTGCCCCAAATGGTGGAGTTTAAGTAACATGGGTATGTTTCAGAAGGGAGAATAGAATGGAACGGGAGATCCACTGGCTGATCGGTGCAGTCTCTGCTGTAATGCGGACTCTGTACTGGTCTGTCGAAGTGAAGAAAAAGCTGGGCCAAAAGGCGAAGCTCTCGATTTACTGGTCGACCTACCCTCACCTATGGTCACGAGCTGTGGGTCGTGACTGCAGCCAAAATGAGTTTCCTCTGCAGTGTAAAGTCTTTTAATAAATTAAAATATTTTTTTATTTACTATGACAGTCAACTCTGCTTGATAAGGTTTATTAACCCTTCACTGCAGGGCTGTCAGGCTCGTTTTTTTTTTTTTAATTCTTTTGATATCAGAGGGCAGCTATCCATCCATTTTCTATAGCTGCTTATCCTCACTAGGGCCGCTGGCGCCTATCTCAGCAGAACGGGGGAGTTTTTTTTTTTTTTTTTTAATAAAAGCAAAGCAAGTCAGATGCTTATTAAATCAGGGTAAAATCCAGAAACGGTTTCAATTTCTTTTCATGACTTCTGAAGTACAATATTTTCGAGGATACACAAGACCCATATAAGACTGCTGTAAATCTATTATGTGATGTAAAATGTTTATTTGAGAAAAAGACTGCAGTAAGTTACACAATACGACTAATAGAGCACGCTTGCACAAACACACAGGCATGCACAAGCATACACACACCTTTTAGCCAGGCTGGCCCAATGGGAAATTATTTCACTTCTGAGGGCAGCTTCAGGGTTCTGTCTATGAAGCAATGCTTTTGGCACATCTAAGCTGTACTGTCAGACAAGTCACTTAAAGAATAGTCAAGAGTAGAAGTCTCCTAAGGTATTACAGTACAAACGTCCAAAGTGAGAAAAGGTTAAGATGCCACTGAAGGGTGACATTTTCAAGGAGCAGATAAGTAAATACATATGATTCCTGACAGGCTATAACACTTAAGAGGATAATGTGCGTCCCTCATCAAATCTACACAGAATTCATTCAGGGGCTTTTTGTGACTTCTACAAATCTCTGTAAGATAGAAACACAATTGGGCTGCCTCCCTGTTTACTGACACCTTCCAAGCATTCCTCAAGGCACCTCCGACTGCTGCACCTTCTTCAGTCCACCCTCCTCTGTCAAAGCTCATGTATCATCCCTCATTTTCTGTGTGACTCAAACATTCTTTCACCATCCCTTCCTTTGCCCCCACTTCCCTACCCCTTTTCATTGAACAGAAAATCAAAAGAAAACAGACAACCAACCTTTAAGAAACTTTATAGCCAGTGCTTTCAAAAGATTGCAATTCTACTAATTTAGTCAACGTCTCACAGATCAACCAAGCCTGAAAATAGTAGCATCATGGTACAAAACATGCTACACCAAAAAGTCTGGAAAAACGTTGAACCTGTTCACATGAATTTTCAGGCTATAAAGGCAAAGCGTGTTTGCAGCCTCATGTGAAAAGCGCCTTAAGATATGTAGTAAGGCTTTCTAATTATGGTTAGGCCACGACTATTGCATTGTTGAGTTATTCCTTGTGTTAAATGAAGTGCATTCACTAAGAAAATGAACTAAAAGACGAAGCAAGTGAAATGGAGGACCTGAAAATGAAACAAATGAAAAAATAATCTGATAAAAAATGTTTTCCTTGCAGACATCAAACAATGAAAACAATCCCTATTGCCTTTTTTTTTTTTGGGGGGGGGGGGCTAAGACAGTAGTACTTCGTGAAGAAACTGCACATGCTGCTACATGTCTTACACGAGGAAAAAATCTTTTGAATAGGCTCTGTTGACATATAATATACAGCAAGTTGTATGAATGAAGACTTGGCAAAGTTATGTATATCAGACTCTGATGAATCTATGTCAATACACAATGCTGAGGAACAACAGTACTACAGCACTCTCACACACAACACACACATGTTCTAGTTTTAGCATTTAGTGGGCATAACCAAGTGGCAAAAGCAACACTGTTGTGAATTTTCTATTCACAGTGATCTTGTGTAATAAAGCAACCCTTACAAGACAGGCTAAAGGACTTTACTATTTTTCTTCTCTCAACCAGTTCAGGCTGGCTTCACAATGACTAAAAACAGGTCCCATATAAAGATGTGTTACGTTTTTGAGGAGCAGTATGAACAGTGTGTTTTATGTCAACACGTTTGACCAGAATACGGAATGGACCAACAGGGGAAAAAAAAAACATCTTCAAATTGTTTTACAGGGGTTCTCTTCATTTTCTTCAATCCCTCCCAGATAGGTGAGTTCACAATCTAATTCAGTACATTACCAAACACAGGAAAAAAATATGGTTATTGTCATCCATTAAGCAAAGAAAAGAATACTTAAAGAAACGCAAAAATGTGCCACTGTAGCATATAGCCAGTAAGATAAAATAATGTAATGCATCTGAAAGAATCTAATAATGCCCCCACCCCTGCCCCCAAATTCTTATTTAAAGACATATTTAATTCCCACCTTTAGACTAAATCTTTAGCAAATGCACACTTAAAGCACTACTAGATCTGAGACTGTTCTTTGTAATACAAGATAGTTTTATCATAATCTAACTAAACACAAAAGACAAAGAAGCGGGGAGCAGAACACCAAATAGACAGGAAATAGGGGTTCATTGGTCTGGGAGCTGTCAGGTGATAAAGGGTCAGGGGTCAGAGGTGAACAAAAGCTTCATAAGCCCCACACAGAGCAAGGAAGAGGCCACCGGACATTCTCACCCACTCTTTGTCGCCATTTACCTATACCCACTCACTTCAGTTTGTTTGTTTGACTTTGTGGTATTGCAGCACTTTGTAAAGTCAAAATGGTCTTTGTAATTGCCCAAACACATTGTCCATTTAATCCCAACAACTGCAGGAACACCAGCATTTTAAAGTGTCCACTGCACTCGTTTTGTCAGCCTTTTGCCTCTGCGGATGTCGCTGAGTTAATGTAAATCCCCGGAGTTTGGAAGGACAAATATATATATGGCTCATTAGGAAAACATAGCATCCAATTGTATTTTGGTTACACTGGCTTTATTAGAGAAAGCGTATAAGAGCCTATGGAAACTTTCTGTCGGAGATGCCATGGCAGCAGTCATATTTGCGCCTTCTTGGCTTATACAGGTTGAGCCGGGACGTAGAGATGTTGATGGGCAAATCGGGATCGCTATTGGCTGTCACAGGCAGCACCAACTCACACAGAATTCTAGTCTATGAAAACGCTTATAATGGTGCAATTCAAGGCATATGAGTGCCCCGATACAGAGGCAAAACAAAGTCAAACGCTATTATACTATATATACTACTTTGGCAACAATAAAACCTATGGCAGAATAAATATCTTCCTAAACTATATTTAAACTCTATATGCATATATACATACCAGTGGCGGTCCGAGCGTTTCGCTTTTACGTCTTCTGTGATGTCCGACTCGAATAAATACCCCTCATAATACCATCAATTATGACACCACGGCTTAAGAAATCATATACAGAAGCACACGTATGCATTACTGGGTGTTTTATGACTCCAGTTGGTCTCCAGTTAGATTGCTTGTTGTGTTCACCTGGAAAGTGCAAACGAGGATGTGTCAACACGGGCTTGGGTGGAAGAAGGTAGATTTCTTTGGAAACAATGCATGGGCATTCTTTTTAATGTTAATATTATTACTGTTTTGTTTTATTTGACACTTTAATGATACAGTGGGCCCCCGTGTTACTAATCCGAGATTAATCTGTTCCGCGGTTGGGCTCGTGAGGTGAATTCACCATATGGCGGGCAATCCAAACCTATGTTTTATAGCTAATGCGTTTAAAACCCCCAGGTAAAAACATCAAAATTGTACATGCATGTTAAAAATTGGTACCAAAATAGTATAGTAAGTGCTACGTATATATTTTATACATGTATACAATCACAAAACATCATAAATAAGAAATATAGAAAGGATTTCTTTACCTTTGTGTGGCGCTTGTTATGCCCATATTCCCTAATAAGGCTAACCTAGACTAGTCTAGGCTAGCTTCGTATTTCTTGATTATCTCCAGCTTTGTTTCTATATAAATCATCTTCTTCCTTATATCTTTAACATCACTGCCAATCTTGGGACCAATGGCTAACCCATTTAAGCTTGAATTAAGCAGTAAAATGCACTATCAATATGGTTTTGTAACCACTCACGATAGAACAAAGCTTTACCATTCTGCCATTTTGAAACGAGTGTGGCGGACCAATAGCAGACCAGCATTGTAGTGACGCGCTGCATGGAGGCATTGACGGCAACAGAAAATAAGTGCAATCACCTAAAAACGCCTGCAGATGGAGACAAAACAAAACATATACAGACAACCCCTTAGGGAAAGCCGGGAAAATACTATAAAGAGGCGATTAAAAAAAACTCAGTATTCCACATCACAACATGAAAAAAACGTAAGCCAGGGACGCTGTAACATGGGGCTCCACTGTATAAATCCACATCTGGCCGAAGTTGGTGTCACGTGATCGTGTTTGCTTTTTCCGGGTGAATGTACCAAGCGACGTAATTGGAGATCAGGCAGTCAATCAATGTACAGTTGCTAGCTCTGATTGGCCAGCTTTGTGGCACATTCATAACATGTGCGCCAAACTGAGCGTGCAGAGCACACAACTCGAGCGAGCAGAGAGCTAGATGTGAAGTGAGCAATAAGAGATTTTGAGCGGGCAAAAAGGTTTTCTGTGCTCAAAATCCTTCGTTGCTCTCTCAAACTCCTATCATTGCACTTTCAATATTTTTTTGTACTCATAATCTATTCTTGCTCGCAATTGTGGCAAAAAAAAATTCCATAAGGTAGGACATGCAGACTGCCGCTGATATATTACAAACATTTGACATCACATCTGTTCCCAAGATGGTGTCATCCTTTAAAAACAATTTGGGTGATTTTGGGCAAACTGTTTATGCAAATACAGGACAAGACACAAATATTGGAGCACCAAATATTTATCAACTTCAGAATTTTTCTCCCTTTACCCATGAAGACCTACAGTATATCTCCGGAGGTACACTTAAAAGTTCTACATAATTTGAACCAAACATTATAAAGCTGTATATGGAAATAGGGCCTGGGGCTGGACAAAGTGGCCGGGAAGAGGGAAATTTGGGCTTGGTGGATGGATGGAAATAGGAAACACTAAACTAATGAAAGTTAATTCTATTTCTACAGTATCCCCACATGCACAGACACAATGCCAAGAGTGCATAACAGCTGGATTTCTGTGTACTATGTATGCAACGTTGATTCACCAACCTATAAGCTTAAAGACCTGTTGAATTTTAAAGAGTCCCATCACAATCTTCTTCACAATTGAGAGTGTGTGCATGAGTGGGTGTATGTGAGCCTGAATTCATGTTGCGTGTTAAAAGGTATTCTACATTACTAAACAACTCTTACGACAATGGTCATGTGTGTGAAGGGCTGCACCACTATATCACATGCCATGTCTATATATCATCTATAAACTATTGTTAGGAATGTCTTGCCAGTAGTGGTGACATAATGGCAGCTGATCAAATGCCTCAAAAGGGCATTTGTGCCAGATCTGTCCTGATACAGAAAAACCAGCTTTGACTTAATAACATACTTTTTTTCCTTCATATTATCAGAGAGAAAAAAAATGCAAGTGCATGGCAGTATGGCTAAGTTCTTTTTTTTTAAATAAATATATATATATATATATATATATATATATATATATATATATATATATATATATATATATATATGTATATATATACACTGTATATATTACATATTGTATAAAGTAACAGTGCTATATAAGTGCTATAAGTATATATGCATGTAAAGTGGAATTTCAACATCAAATCGTTGTCACTAATGGATCTTGAGAGTAGAATTTTTAGTTTTTTTTTTTTTTTTTTTTTTTTTTTTTTTAACCAAATCCTTTTGGGAAGGTTGCAACATAAAATGTAGAAAATGTAGTGTTAATACTTTCTGGTTGCACGAAAAATACAACAACTAGTGAATATCAAAGTGCATCTGACGTTTCTCTTAAGTGTTCTTTTAACAATAAAGTAATTTAAACCTATTAATCAAAGATTTAGCATGAAGTACGATTTAACAAAATATCAGCTACGCCGATTAGTGCCGATATTCCACATTGACAACACAGAATTTGCCTTATAAAGAAAAAAAAAGGCGGTAGTCAAGAGACAAATTCAACATCCTATGGACTTAAGTAATAATTCGTTGAAGCTTTTTGATAACTTTATAAGAGATGCTGTTGACCCTCAGAAATTAAGAATTAAATTAAAATGTCATATATATATATATATATATATATATATATATATATATATATATATACATATACATATATATACATATACATATATATATATACACATATATATATATATATACATATATATACACATATATATATATATATATATATATACATATATATACACATATATATATATATACATATATATACACATATATATATACACACACATATATACATATATACATATATATATACATATATACATATATATATATATATATATATATATATATATATACACATATATATATATATATATATATATATACACACACATATATATATATATATATATATATATATACACACACATATATATATATATATATATATATATACACACACATATATATATATATATATATATATATATATATATATACACATATATATATATATATATATATATATATATATATATATATATATATATATATATATATATATACACACACATATATATATATATATATATATATATATATATATATATATATATATATATATATATATATATATATATATACACACATATACATATATGTTTTTTGACCGCCTCTTACACACAAACCTTTCATCTTACGAACACTCCAACATGCCGGACAATGTATTATTACTATTTTTTCGCTTTGCTGCATCAACAAAATCAACCGCTTTTCGTATGTCACGGTAACGCCAATATGCTATTGCTATTATTACAATGTCACAGTCACTGTCTCAGTCACGGTGTCAGTCACGGAGATGCCGATATGCTATTGGTCAATTAAGGTCACGGTCCCGGTCTCAGTCACGGAGATATGCGGATATGCTATTGGCCGGCGTCACGTCAATCACAGAAATGCCGATATGCTATTGGCCGAACGCCTTCATCTAGCTTGATGGCACAGCTGGTCGGTGTGTTGTGAATAATTTGCAAACTTTATCTGTTAGACATGGCTCCTAAAATTGCAAGTGGCAGTAAAGGAAGAAGTAAGAGGATGATGACAATAGAAATGAAGCAGGAGATAATAAAAAAAAAAATACGAAGGAGGCGCACGCATAGTTGTTGCTCGTGAGTATGGCCGTAAACGCTCGGCAATCTTCTAAGGGCAAGACTTTCCTTGCCGGGGGACGGACCTCGGTCAACAACAAAATGGAGAGGCTTCTTCTATTATGGATTAAAGAGAAGGAAATTGCCAGTGATATGTTCTCGTTTAAGAAAATAAATAAATTCTGCGGGTTGGTCTCTGCTCCCCTCCGCCTCCACCCAGCTCAAGTCACGTCGCCCCAAAGGTAAATGTCATTTTTCCTTTGTATATTTATGTTATTTAACTGTACAGTAGATTATGTTACTCATTTTTAATATGTGTATAAAGTAGTGATGTTTTCACCTAAGGTTTTTGCACGCGTTGCACTATCTAACATAGGTTTGGATTGCCCGTCATACGAGCAATTCGAGTTACGAGCGTAGCCGCTGAACGGATTAAGTTCGTAACACGGGGGCACACTGTATACAGCCATGTCTAAATATATATTATATATTTTTTTTCTCTCCCCAATGCTGTTGACCCTTGGAGCTCCTAGAATGTTTCTTTAGAAATTTAAAATAGATGTCTAACTGTAACCCTTGTCCAAGATTTAAAAAAATATATACTGTATCTAAATTCAAGTTGTTTTGTGTGCTGTTTGTGTTTATATATACGTCAATCGAGTTGTCACCTGCTTGAGGTGCTCTAAGTTAAACAGTTTGAGAGTGATGATTTGTTTCTTTGCAAAGTGACAATAATAACCTGAGGGAAAACAACACTGGTGTATGAAGATCTAAGTGAAAAAAAAGACAAATTGACAAACTAACAATAACACCAAGGGTTGAGCAATATGGCTCCAAACAGGGCTTCAAACTGCTCCTAATTGGTCGATTTGCCACTAAAATTCAAGACAGTGCGAGTAAATTTTTTATCCACTAATGTTTGAGTCAACTACTATTCATTCAAACTAGAGTTTGTGACGTGCCAGTAACAAATGCTCCTTTCCATATGTGCCTTTTGATGAAAGGGTGAAGCAGATGAACAGATGTTGGGTATGTGAACAGCAGAAGGTCCTTCAGGTCATAGGATAGAGTGCAAATAGAAGGAGGGGCAGTGAGTGTACATCTAGCGTTTCCATAGAAACCAAAAAGATGCAACCACCTGGTTGGTGAAGCCCAAGTAGGGGAACGGCAAGAGTGCCACTTCAGGATGTTTATCATGCAAAAGAAATCCATGTCGTACATATTCATTCATCTACCCAGGATGTTTGCAACCTGATGGGCAGTTTTCAAGCACATAAACATGGATGACATCAAATGAAGCTCAAGTGCTTTAGCATACTCAATGAATTTCTTCTATTCACAAAATAGCTAGGTCTCTGATTGCACTATATTTGGCTTTATTTTCAATATATTTTCCAATGACAACTGTTTAATCACACATACCTCATCTGTTTAATTCCTACAACAACAAAAAAGTCCATGTACTATAACTGCTCAATTCAATGAAGGCAAAAAAACAAAAAACAAAGGTAAACCAGACCTTTCTTCCGCGTTACATTTTAGAATTATGGAGACAATGTGGTTATTATTGTCACTCACCCCTTGTAGCCT
Organism: Hippichthys cyanospilos; assembly: GCF_059441005.1. Lineage (NCBI taxonomy): Eukaryota > Metazoa > Chordata > Actinopteri > Syngnathiformes > Syngnathidae > Hippichthys > Hippichthys cyanospilos. Next base: position 7,692,656 of record NC_142374.1, read on the forward strand.
GTTTCTTTGAGTGTCTGCCTGGCGAAAAAGGAGAAGAGGAAGGGAAGGAAGAGTGAGACAAAACCTGCTACTGTTTGCGCTACCTGATCCAACATTGCCTATGGGAGAGACAGACACAGACATGCTTACAGCAGTGAAGAGGGGCGGGGGCAACTAAAGAGCAAAGTGAAGCGGTGCCGCCATTCCCCGTTGCCTGGGCAACCGACGCTCTTTTAAAGAAATCATCCAATAGCAAACATAAGCAATTGTTTTCAGACAAAAAGTCACATGACTGCTCTAACGCCACTCCCAAACGGCAGAGTTGAGAGGTGAAGAAAAGCGTGGTGCTTGTGGGTGGCATGTGAGGACGAGGAAAGGAAAAGAAAAGAAGAAAAGTGTAAAATTTAAAAAAAGAATTGTGAGAATTTACCAATGTATGCTGACAAAAAAAAAGTGCTTGTATGAATTCTCCAACAATAAGTGCAGGATTAGTGTGTGTCTGCACACTATGAAATCAGAATAAAGTTGGATACTAAGCTAAAAAAATAATAATTAAAACAAAGGAAATACAAACAGTTTGTTTTCTTGCTTTTGTTATGTTTTTGTGCTGGCATCTTTTTTACTGTGCTTTTCTTTTTATGTGTTTGCATTATTTGTTTGCAGCTGTTCTAAGGGTATTTTTTTGCCAAGTTGCTTCCATTTCATTTTTGTGACAGTTTTTGTTTTTTCCCGTTTGTATTGTTCTGCAATTTGCCCCATTTTTTTTTTTACTCCCAACCCAAGCGTCACATAGTCCGCAGTGCAAGTGTTGCTCGTTGTGAAAAACTGCAGATATGATCACTGTTTATGACATCTCAAATTCAAGTGATTACTTATGATGAAGAAAGGATAGAAAAACATTTTTTTTTTTTTTTACCAGTCCTATTTGGCTCTTAAACCATGCAGAATTGTGGCTCTGTATGCTTTGTGCCAGAACTGTTTAGCTGTGTGATTGGAAGGTTGCATATGCACTACTGTCATCTGAGCTTGAATTTAACTAAGTTCTGGAGGGAACAGAACACACACATCATGGTGACTTATAATGTAAAACTTTTAATCGAGAGAAAAAAAAAAAAAAAAGCTTGTGCAGACCAGAACGGTATGTTTGAAAGTTGGGGAAACAGTTGGAAAACAACCTGAATGCGCCATGTTGTTTGCACGTTCTGAGTTAATCAAAACCCAAGATGGCATTGGCAATAAAAACAAAAGGTTAAAAAAGGTTAAAATAAAAAGTTAGTACATTGTGTCATATAAATACAAGTTTTATTTTTTTGAAATATCGACAAGAGAAAATAGACTATGCTATGGCTCTGAGGGATCCTTGGCCAACTTGTCAAACACCATGGAGAAAAAACACACACAATTACAGCATACGAATAGATAAGTGTTTAAAAACATTTTCTTTCTATAAACCCGAACAATGTTGAGTTTTCAAAGATGCAAATAATTCTTACATTATCTAACTTTATTATGCTCATCCGAGATTACAAAAATTGCACCACAACAATAAGTTATAATAACCTATATGCTCACAAAATGTGCGTGCAAACATTACTTAATTGCATATTCCCGGGGGGAAATCAAAATCATTATTTTGAATTCTTGCCAAGTGTCTGAAACCATACTGTCGCATACATACCGTACATTCTCTGCGATGAACACTGCCAGTAAACGCATCACCTTGTTCAAAGTACGTGTTCTTTGCAAGCAAAATGCTGTTGTCAACTCAAATAAGCAATCTCACGACGACACAAAATGAAGTAATGTAGCAGGTATAAATCCAAGACAATTCACTTTAAAAATTACTGCACAGCAACTGCAGGTTTTCGATTTTTTCAATTCCTGGGAGCTTCTTCCTACCACGTAACGAGCTTTTTTTCAAAGTTTAGATTCAGCAGGTGCACTTGTTGAATCAGCGAGCGATGAGCGGCAGGCACTACAGAGAACAGTATGGTACTGTATTTCACATTAATAGTAACACACAGAAACACACCAGATGGAAGAAAACTGAACACAACTTACATTAAGACGTCGAGCAGCGATGGATGACTGAACAACGCCATTAACAGTCGACTCTTGCCCTGCGATGGTCCATGAGTAGCACGCCATTCCGGAAGTGTAATTGTGGCATTTCCGGTTGATATTTCATAGTAAAATGTTTCTAACTCAAGCCCTCTACTGAGGTCAATACATGCCGACCATACAGGGCTTTAACACATTTATTTAGACGACCATATTTTCCGAAATTCTTAAAACACTAGTTGCTAGCCCTTTTTTACTCAAAAGTACCTTTTACAGTTGAAAAAATGTTTAGTTCAGATTAACCTTAAAATAAAGTACCACACTTAACGTTAAACACAATGAAAGGTTGCCGTGTATAAGACACACATCAGTTTTTGACCTCATAAAACTCGAGTCCTTTCAAATTTCGAGTTTAAAAGAGAGCGCTGCAGGGCCGCAACTAACGACTATTCTAACGTTTGATCAGTCTTTTTTTTTTTTCTTCAAGAACGAGCTGAATACAAACAAGCAGCATTAAAAAGAACATTTCAAGTTGACAGTTGTAGAAAAGGCATGAACATAAATTGATTTGTACTGTAGTTTTCTCCCTAATGTAAAAAAAATAATAATATTTTCTAAAGTAGATCATTGTAACCACACAAATTGATTTAAAAAGTGATTCAGTCTTCGCAGTAAAATGTTTGGAGCCCACCGAAATTAATATATGGACAGATGGTGGGTCTAATTTGTATGTCAGGTAGTTTAATATATCTGTTAAGCACCTCAAATAAAATGTATATTGTGCCAAAATAATAAGAAATAATAAAACATTTTATATTTCAGAAGCATTTATAAGCAGTTATTTTATGATAAATTGCAAGAGTTCAAATTTTCTCACTTCTGACCCTGTTGTCGAGTTGTCTTTTTTTTTCCTTAAATGTGACGGTGTTACCAAAAAAAAAAAAAAAATCATCTGGGTGAGAAAGGAATGTTCTTCCTGAAATTTGCGCTTTTGCATTTGCATTGCAAACAACATGTCCCAAACCTGTCTCAACTCAAACTATTGGTATTTCCAGGTATTCCAAGGTAGAGTTCCTGAATAAAGAATAACTCAGCTGAAGTCAAAACAAAGATTTTCCCTAAGGCGAAAACGCATTCCTTCAGTTTTAATGGTATGAGAAAAGTGTGTGTTGCTTGTCCAACAACAACAAAAAATCCCTCTACAATACTCCATTGAGCCTGTTTGTTAAATTTACAATGAAGATTTTAGCAATGTGTTCTGCAGTTGTATAGTGAATATGCCTATTGATAAGTTACTATACATTTGCTTTCTGATATCGAAGACCACATGAGTATTTTAAGGGGGGTTCAACAAGGTTTTAAGTCAACCCAGAAAAAGCTGCATTATAACTAAGTGCGATAATGTGATTCTAGCTATTACAGGTATAAAAGTGTACCACACATCTAGATTAATAGTTGAACTATTGACATGCCCTTAACAAGCTGCCCATGTGTATAGTGTATACTGTGTAGGCTACACTCTAAATGTGCATGTCAGTGAAAGAGGCTAAATCTTTATTTTGAACATTAAACCTACCGTAACATTCATACTGCTTGGTCACAGATTCACATCAAAAATCAAGTTTACTCTTTTGCATAAGATTCATGTATACAAAGTTAGACACGTTATTGACATTTATTTGTAACGAGTAAAATATTTTCACCAGCCACAGAACTAGGAAATTCCCCCGATCTCATTAGGGGTGCAAGTACACCCGATTAATAGTCTGGTCAGATATCTGTTTTAGTTAGCTTTAGCTGAAGCAATATTACAGGGCACTGACTACAGAATGTGAGGCTCCAATACCTTTGTCAATGCGAAATTTCAAAATTAGGAGTTTCAGGTTTTTCCATGGTATCAAATAAGAGGTTCGGCTATTCCCATACAATCTACAGTAGTAAACCTCATGAAGCCAGTTTGTAAATTGGGAAAATCTGCATTAAATTCATGTCCACTCAAATGTAATTGGGAAAAAAAAACCTCTTTCCAAATTATGCTAAACTGATATGCATTTTGCATGAAAACCAGGAGGAAATTGTTGGGAGTGATGTTGAAGATAAAAATGATCTCAGCGAATAGGCAAATCTGTCGTTGAAGAACTGTTAGCATGTATATTGTATCTCTGCAGAGAAAATATATGATATAGTGATATTCCATGTGTGAGTAGGTGGACAAATTGGTATGACTTCTTCCATTCTATCATAATTTCTCCTGGTCTTAAAGCTTGTTGGACTGTCACAGAAAACAAAATCCTGACAGAGCCACTGCCAAGTCAGCAAACAAGTGAGTGCCTGTGTAAAATGACTTTAAGTACTGTGTACTTAAAATATGACTTAAGTCATGGACACTTAAGCAATGGATAGATTTGTGAGAAACAATCCACCATGCACCCAAGACCAAGTGCCATGATAGACAACACAGGTTCACATACTGTACTTCAAGCATTCCTGTTCTTAACATGTTTACATTCCTTAAGAGGGTGTCCCAAGAATATTCAGTCATTGGCATGTTTTTGACTCATTAAATGGATCCTGGAAACATGCGTCTGCCAGAAAAATATCCCCTAAATGAAAAGACATTCCTCATGATCTTACAAAACACAGCACAACTATTGTTTTTATTTAGAAGGATTACTTCACATCACATAGCTTTGATGATGTCACAGAATGTGAGTTCATTTTGTTATAATGCAATGATATCATAGCTATGATGCCATCAGGAGATTATCTTGTGTTAAAATGCATTCCCTTATTAAAAAAAAAACAAAAACAAAATGTAGCTCACCCATATAATATCTATAAGAAGTGTGTGAATCCCAATAACAGTTTCTCATGAAAGAAGACACTGCCAATCATGGTACGGGATAAGGTTAGGTTAGCAAATTGTTTTATTCAAGTTTACAACCAATACTGCTCTGAATAGCACACTTTCAACTGTTTATACATCTGTATGGTTGTCATAAAGCTACTGAAAGTCATTCTAGTTAAATTTGATCCCAAATGTTAAGTACAGTATGTCCATGCATCACATACAATGCCACTGCCAATTCCTGATTTTCACTCACAATGACATGCATAAATATGCACAGTATAGTATTGTGTTGAGATATTTATTTACATACTGCAATGTTTGTTATTATTGCTGATGCTTATTTCATTCTGAATGCTGGTGCTTTTTTTTAATCAACTTCTCATCCTGTATGAAGACAATTTAAAGATGGGTGTACATATAGTTTGCTTTACATGCTATATACAGTGTTTCGAACTACTTGGGGTGTTTTTCCCATTATTTATTCATATACCGTCTGGCTATACCATAAACATCCATATACTGTACTATTTTTATTTTTTATGTACGGTTGCCATATATAGGTATACTGCTGCTCTATTTCTGTTCATTCTACTTGCTTGATGCTTTACATTAAAAATTATGAGTTGAGAGAGTTGAGCTGATTTGAGATATTGGACAAATGCAGAGACACTTTTAGATTTCTTTTTAGCATTATTATTTTTGTGTCCCGCTCACGTCCACTTAGTAGCCGCAACAGTGGAATATCCGCATTGAAAGACAAAAATGTTTTCTAATAAGGATCTAGCAAAGCTTGTAAGACAGCTCCATAAAGAGTCAAACATGTAGCCAAATCTAACTAGTTTATCAGGACAACATTCAAGATAAACCTGTCGCATCTAAAAAATAGAACACAAGAGCAGCTAAGATTAGCATAGTCAAAATTAAGTTAGACTAAATTATTGGGCAATGACAGTCGACAACATGAGTCATAATTTTGTGCAGAGACCAAATCTTATCCAGAACACAGTGGGCCTGATTTTAGTGCAGGCGCAGCTAGGGCGCAATATTCTACACTCATTGTTAATCACCCCCGGAAACTACTACCACGTGTGTACTGTAAATAGCAAAATAAATTGCTTTGAGGGCAGGATGAAAGAAGTACTCAGTATTCACAATAAGATTTTGAAGTACACCATTGATACCTAAATGGGTTCTTACGCAATTGTGTTACAAAATATAAATAAATAAAACATTGATTTTTGCATTTGTTTTTGTCTCCAAGGTTGATGCAAAAACCACTCTGGCATACATACCCATTCACAAGAAGTTCTGCTTATTTCTCTCTGGGAATACCTTAAAGACATTGCGAGGTTTTCTGCAATCAATCACCACAGGCCTTTCTGAAACCCAGTTAAGTTGCCGCCCCAGCCAGCAGAGTGTCCTCAGATATAAGAGTGAGTTTACCAACAAAACTGTTAGACAAGTGACATCAAAACACCCTCATATACCCAAAGTCCGACACAACATCCCAGAAAAGAGTCTTCATCCATTAAGGACAACTAAACTGAAGAGTAGTGGACGGGAGTGTAAGGTACACCAACAAAGTATCCGCCCATCGATACATCTGGCTTCCAAGCACACTAAGCAAACATCCAGACCGCCAATCGCAATTGGCCCTAAAATAACCAAACTGGATGTTAAAACCAATCAGCAGAATGCCCCGCCACCAAACCGCAACAACACTGGAGCCACTAAACAAGTTGTTTTTCAAACCATCACCTTGGACTTTGACAATTCCAAAATGAATCGAACCATCCAAAAGCAGAAATCATGCACACCAAGGACACACACTCAGAAAACCGACCACGAATGCATTTCATATGAGAAGAATATCCAACCTCCAATCTACAGTGATGCAAGAAAAACAGGTCAAGAACCTTCACAATACATTCCTTTGGTCCCTTATTTAAACCAATTGCAGCCCAGAATCCATCAGAAGAAAACAAACCTGGAAAACAGGAACAATCAACACCGTGTCCGTCCACCAAATAAAAACAGTCATCAAGAAATCTCAAAGGGCATTCAGATAACCCACCTGGAATGTCCAAATAAGCACACTATGCACCCAGTACACAGACATGCCACAAACATTCAACAAGCTGTTGTACAACCCATCGCCTTGGTCCCTGATATAGCCCAACAGTGTAGCTCGCATCAACATGTTGTCCATCGAGCAAATGAAAAGCTTCCTCATGTAGCACGCCAAGATATGCCTGAATCCATCTCCATGGGCCTTCAGGTAACTGAAGTCAAGAGTGGCAAAGACCATCCATCAGTCCACACATCAGTCCAAAAGGAGACTTGTGGCACATGCTCTCATTACCCTCGAGTGAATGTTTGTCCTAATCTGAATACAGTTCACAAGGGTACTCGACACGCTCGGCCAGTTGACCCAAACTACATTTCCATGTGCCTTCAGATAACCCCACTCTAGTGTGGTCTGCAAAATGTTCACGCAAAAGTTCACAAGGACACTTGACTCAAACTGTAAAATTTGAAGGCAGGCACTGAGAAAAACTCAGATATATTAGTGCGCCCACTACTGTCAGCAGCAAAGCTGTCACTACTATTCTGTGCAAAGGTTCACACTGGTTTCCAATGACCACTACTTGGACTCGTAGTTCTCTGTGAAGCTTTTCGACTCAACTGGGCCTTACTCAAATCAGAGGTTTTTTCTGAGTGCCTTGTCAGAGCCCTGTCTGCTTCACTTCAATTGGGATTGTCGATGTTTGTTCAGTCAAGGACTATACAGGATTTTTAAATGGGAAGAGGCAGTACTAAAGTTAAAAATCCCTTAATAACACTGTTCAAATTTCATCCACAGCACGGTATCTTCAAATAACAAAGACGCTTGACATAGCTGGATTCAGAGTTGCATTATGATGTACTATAATCACTTTACAGACTTCTAGACTACTACTGCAAATGTATCCAAACTTTAGTTCTTCATGTGATACTTTTTTATTTCTAATAGTGTGTGAATAATTATTTTTGATACATTTATCTCCTCTGCAGCTGCATGAGAAATACCTGATAAAAAAATAAATTAAATACAATTAACAACTATGACGTCTTGAGAAAAGTCCAAAGAGTTTCTACATTTTTACGTCCAACGTTCACCAGTTATTGTGATGAGCTGTACTGTACACATAAAACCCCAGCCACCACTCTGATATTTGTCACCTGTAAGAATAAGCATAAAGGGCCATTGTAGGCCTGGTGCAATTTAAGGCATGCATCCCTTCTGCTAGAACGGTGGTTCCTCCGAGGACAAATCCACCTCGCTCCGGCATTCCAGTATGGAGTTCGCATGTTCTCCCTGAGCCCAAGTGGGTTCTCTCCGGGCACTCGGGCTTCCTCCCACACTCCAAAAACATGAATTGCAGATGTATTGGGGAGACTAAATTGTGCTTTGGTGTGACTGAGTCCATGACCGGTTGTTCGTCTCTGTGTGTCCTGCGATTGGCTGGCAACCAGTTCAGGGTATCCCCCGCCTACTGCCGGGATAGGCACCAGCAAGCCTGCGACATTTGTGAGGATAAGCAGCTATAGAAAATGGATGGATAGATGGATGGGTAAATGAATGCAAATGATCCATCCTCCATGAACATAAAGCAGCGTATTGCTAAATTGTGTTTTAGTGTGTTTTTTGCAAAACGTATGCCCCTGGATAAGTTTTTTATTCTGGCAGGTGAATCAGAACCCAATGATGCTGCACATGATCAATCTTCTGGAGTTGCTGAACAAACTACATCTAAGAGATATCACAAAAAATGCAGTTCCAAAGTTTTAAGTCTTTTTTTCCCCCATATACAAAAAAGGTTTTGTACTGTTTTGAGGGTACTTTGCTGAAAAACTACTTCACAGGGGATGCATCACTGAAAAAAAATGTGAACCAATGCACCATAGATGATTATTCGGACTTGGACAGGTTGTCTAAATACAGGGATAGGGAACTCCGGTTCCTCTAGAGCCATATACGGCCTGTTTTTGATGTGTCTCAATTTCAACGCACATAACTGAAATGATCAGGATCATTATCAGGCTTCCACAGGGCTTGCTGAACCGCTGATTATTTGAAGCAGGTGTAAAAGGCAAGGGAGACATCAAAAATGGGATATCGCTCTTGAAAAATTGGCGTTCCCTACCCGTCTATCATGATTCCCCGCACAGGTAAAGCAGCCTGCTTTCAACCCGTCACTTTCCCTTAAAACAAACCAAGTTTGTGAAATACATGGGGAAAAGAGATGGCAATCCTATGACTGACAGTTAGCCTGATATTTTTCTTTTAATTTAATGCACGGCACTGACATGACTTGATCGTCTCCATCACTGCGCCTGGGTGAGCACCTAGACTGCAGACTTTAGCAGAACGTTGCAGTAAGACTTAAATCACTCAAATTTCATTGACCAAGGACGAGTAAAAATCTTACGCACGAGTTTAGCTTGAATACATTTGTACATTTTTCCATTTGCATCCTACGTATCCTTTTGCTATAGTGCCCTCAAGTGGCACCGAAAGCTAGCACATCATGAAGCTCTAATACAATACGTATCGTAGTGTATGAAGGCAGAGAAACATTTAAAACATGTTTACCTTAAACTTTAGCTTAAATACCTGAGCTTAAATACAATCACAATTTGTTCATTCATAGATATTTGTAATATAGGTAGCATAAAATTATTACTATTTCATGTAAACTATGCAGCAGTTATCCTTAAAGCAAAAGTGTTGTATTATTCTCCCACAGCATTTTTTTTCAGTGGTGGTGACTAACTCCTATTGAGCGCGCAATAAAGCATATAAACTTATATTCAGTACTGCTCACTCTGAAGGGGCTTGAAGCTGCTGCTCTGTCCAAGATCTTTGATAGTTCACGTTTGTTGCCAGGCTGTACACATCCATCTCTAAACTGAAAGACAGATTTAATCAAATACAAGCACAACTTAATGAGCTAAAAATGTTTGCGATCATTTTTCATTTCCATTCATGTTACTTGCAGACAGCAGCATGCGTACTTCACAGGGCTGTATACATTAAATATATTTCACACACACAAATTTGGAACACATTTGGAGAGTTTTGAAACACTTTTTTACAATGGAATTAAACGTTGTTTTACCACGAATCCTTGTGCCGTCCACCCAGGCTACTGCCTTTATATGAATAAGTAATGCTTAAAGACGATGGCAGACAGATTTCATTTATCCCTGTCGACTGCTGCTTGAATGGCAGGTCTGTCTGTGCAGTGCTTGCGGCCTTAACATTCTGGTGCCCTTTGCTGCAGGAATGAAACTTGTGTACCGAATTAGCCGGCTTGATTTGAATCCTATGTGCACGGATTCCTGCAGGCTTCTTCCTCCCACAGGCTGATTTGGAACTTAGAGGAGGGCAAGGCGAATGCGTGCTGTCACAGAAAATCGGATCCACATTAACTGACATGGGTTTAAGTCCATCTGAAAACATAAGAAAACCGTCAAAATTAGGCATTCGCAGTAAGTCTTCTTTTACAGGTTGGCTTCACATAATTTCAGCACCCTCTATGAGTTAACCTTTTTTATTTAATTATTTATTATTCATTTATTATTTTTACCTGTACATGTAGACTTGAAAGATAAATCAGATGGATTTGTGTCTAGGACATCCTGTTCTTCATCACAACTGTAGCTCGCACCAAAACATCCATCCTCTCCCTCAAAAGTGATTGCTTCGTCGTCGTTGCCATGTCGAACGACCAGTACCTGTGGTAGCGTATCCAGCTGTATTTTTTCAATATGCCTGGAAGACATGCGTGAGTCATGTAACTCAAGAAGAAGTCACTTAAAGTTGATTAATTTAACATTATATATCACATTTAAATGACAGATTTTAACTTGTTAACTCAGCCTTAACTTTTTGTTTGTTTGTTTTGGTTCAGACATTCAATCCCAGGTACTTGTACTCATTTGCGATTTTCTTTTCAAGTGTTTAGCAAAAAGAGGTAATAAAAGGGTCTGTACTCCAAAAGTTAGGTACTAAAGTAATCAATTACTTTAGCTAAGTACTAAAATAATAATTATTATTTTAGGTAATTAGTTAATAAATAAATCATTTACTAAAGCTAATCGATTACTAAAATAATCAATGACTAGGTATTTAAAATAACTAAAGGAATAGATTAAAGACATTCAATTGCATGAACTGATGTATATTTTTTATATTCTTTATAGGTTGTTTTTTGCTACTAAATGAATCAAACACTTGAGTAATGTATTACTTTAGGTACTAAAATACTAAGTTTATCATTACTTGACGTACTAAAGTACAAAAGTAACAGATTATACTAAGTAGTATTGAATTACTTTAGTACTTACAATTATGCAGTTCTGACCAGTTTTGGGGCTTTTTTCTTCCACAACATTCTCACAGTATTTTAGCCAAGGGAGGGCACACTCCTGGTAGTGTGTTAACTAAGTGGTCGTGCCATGTTTAACTCTGACATGTCAGCATCTGGGTGTAATGTCAGCTTCCTACTGTCTTCTTTTAGTACTTTCCCGTTGATGACTTTAGGTATTAAAGTAAGACATGACTTTAGTATTTAAATGACCTTAAGTCAATGATTACTTTCGTACTTTGTGACCTAAATGATTACATTACTACTTGATTCATTTAGTACCAGGCATTTTTATACCCTCCTTTGGCCAAACACTTTAAAAAATAGAGAAAAAAAAAAAATACAACTGGATTGAATGTCTGGAATCACAAAAAAATAAATAAATAAAAGTGTGTTTGTGATTGAATGAATTAATAGGCACAAAGTTGGATAATGTACTATATTGATGAAAATGCAGGTATACTTAGAATACATTAAACTAATTAAATGGGAGGGCTTTCAACAAAAGCATTTTTTATCAAAAATATATTGGCGTCAAGTTCCACAATGCACTCCTCCGATGAAGCGTTCCTGGAACTTGTTCTCTGCACTGGGGCTCATTCATGTTTAAAAAGAAAAAAAAAAGCCTTTTCGAAACGGTAAGTTTTAAATCATACTACTGTCAAAAACAGTAGGAATTAAAATTCTAGTGGTTAATATTGGGTCTGCGTAAAAAAAAAAAAAAACACGCCCAAGGCCTAACCCCAGGAGCCCCTAGGTCCAAACCCAAAACCTAGCCTAGCCTATAGCCCTATTTCTACCAACATTATTTACACTACCCTACTTGACAAAATCACAGTTTCCACCTGGAACACTACCCTACTTGTTTTTTTCGGGTACCCGTTGCATTGTAGTTAAGAAAAAAAAGTAGCCCGGTTACAAAATGTGACAAATATTGATTGGGCCAAGACACATTCAAATATGTGGCACAGAAAACTAGATGGGAAAAATAGCCATAATTAATGACTAATAGACGAAAAAGACTAAAAAAGCTTCAGTTTCCAAGACTTTTCTTTAATGGACATGAAGTCAATACGGTCTTCTGGTTGATGCAGTATTCCTAAACAGCCAAAATCCAATCACTAAATAATCCAATAATCCATACGCATGTTCCATTGTTTTTTTTGTTATAGTATGCGGCACGCTCGCTACTGTCGGCAGTATAATGACATCACTGACAAGATGAGAAGGGGCTCCTAACCCTAACTCGATGGAGACGCAATGTTCTTTGGTGTAGAGCGGAGTAGAGTAGAACAGGGCATAATATTCATTGAGCCCATCCAGTGTTTATAAAGCTTATCTTTTTAGGGCAGTCGGTGACTGGGGTCAATCCCAGCGGATGTTGGAGCAATAGGTGGTGTCTACTGGAAAGTTAATTGCAAGCATATAGAAGTGAACTGTATACCTGCTGTGTTTCTCCCTCCAAGCTCTCAGTTCAACCAGCACATCACCACTCTCTTTTTTATCATTGGCAAGAGGGTCATGCATGTGGTCTGGTACAGAAATGGACAAGTCAAGGGGGGTTAAGGTCAACATACAGGATGCTGTCTGTGAGGAAATACACACATATACAGTACAGTGAGTCAATGCATTATTCTGAGATTGCTGTGTACAGCACAACAGAGGCTATGCATAAACACAAACAGAATTGCTTTTTGAAAGCCAATATAAGACATGTATAAAATTGTCTCACTTCAAATACAACACTCAAACAAAATATGGATATTGCAGTTTAGCTGGATCCCATGGCAAAATATACTTTCACAAGTAAGTGAAATATACCTTTATTTCAATCAGAGAATGCCACCTACCTTCAACTTTTCACGTCTTGCTCGTATTGCCTTGACAGGGTTTCCACAGAACAGGATCTTGCCAGCTCCTGCATACAGAACATAAACAGAGGACAATTATTTCAATTTATCAGTCATGCTTTTTGTATCGTTTTTATTAAGTTTGTCATCTTGAGGTAAAACTAAGAGGCGAACCATTGGAAAATTAATCCTTTAACTGAAAAAAGCAGATTTTAAAAAAATGGGCTGTAGTAGGTAAACATTCATATGAACCATCAGAATATACTGTATAACCATGAGTCAGGACGCTGCTGTCTTCTTCAGCTTCTGTTAAGTCAGAATCTACAGAAGCAGGTGTGGACACTGGAGAAGAAAAAAACCCAGATGAACTTGCTGATTTGGGTCTAGAGCCAGTAGTTCTTGCTGATGAGCGGGGCCGGATACTGGAGGCAGGACGCCTAGCTGAGCTGGGCCAGTTATAGGCATCGTTTGCTTCTACTTCTACATTCAAAATAATAAGTATATAAATAAATCAGTTTTAAACAGCAGATTTGAGTCCACAACACAAACATATGCTTACGGTCTTCAGTCGATGCTGGGGTGTGGTCCCTTAGGCTGTTTCGGAGAACAGCCCATTCTTCCCACATGGTGTTACTCAGACCCACTTTGCCATTCTCTACTCTTGCGTTGTCAAGATAAAGCAGCTGTGGAACTAACTCCCTCACAGCATCCCGATAATTATAGTCCATCTGGTGAGGTGAGAAAATAAAATAAATCTCGATTAAGATAAAAATGAATTGTATTTGGAAATATCTAAAAAGGAAACAACAAAAGTCTACAAGAAGAAGGTGGAGTTATAGAAAGAGTAGATTAGATTAAATTTCTGGTGGTGTTAACAGTAAAATTTGCAATTGATCATATCACTATATCAGAACCAAACTTTCAAAACACATTTCCACTCGGTACCAGTGAAATATTTTGTCAGCTCGAAAGCATTGCACATTTTGTACCGCTCTCTAGTATTATATATTTAAAATATTGTGTAGATGTTTGGAGAAACTATTCAACTTTTTATATAGCAAAAATGAGATTTAAAGATACAGTGTGTAAGATTTAGACCATTTTTCATTTAAAAGGAATGAACTACTTTATTGGAAATTTGGCTCAAAGTTTCCAAATATACATCAAAGAATTATAAGAAAAATCTTTTGAGAAGTATATGGAAGGACGTGATCAAGTGATCAAAAACCTCTGGCTAAGTTATACATATAAGTACAGTAGTATATACAGTAGTATACATAAGTATAAATGTAAAAGTATAATTGCATAAAGTAAATAACTCATTTTTAATCAGTGGAATAACTTTGTATATACTGTATAATAATTAGCATATCAGTTGTTTACTAGGATACTAGAAGTTTTAGCGTGAAATAAAAATCATATGATAAGCAATAATAGTATTCATTATTTATAGGTATGTTAGTGAAATGGATGTGGATAAGCGTTTGATTTATTGTGTATGTATTGTGTTATTGAAATATAGTAGGAAATTGACAGAAAACTGAACATGCGATGGAGATTAAAGTGGTAGGGGGGAAAAAGTAGCGTAGGAAAAATGGATGAATGTAAGTGCAATATGAAGTTTTGGAGATGGCCCAGTCACAACAGAGCTTCAACGATAATATCAAACCGTATTAAGTTTGAATTGAACACTTCTCAAAGTGAACAGAGTGAAGATTAGGAGAGGCCATGAGCGGTGGTTTGTGCTTGTGCTTTGGAAAGAGAGTTTGGCAAGCTCAGCTTGCCAAGACAAAACCTCAGCTGCAACAAAGCGCAAGCCTAATACAAATTCAGCTCAGACTTTCCCTTCATTGCCCCAGTTTCCGCATTAATTCTGTGCTGGTGAGCCTAAATAAAACACTCTTACAGTGCCCCCCAAGTTTCCATACTGTTGTAAATCAGCAGAAGGCAGAACCCATGACTCCGCCGTATGCAAAATGTGTTGTCACTGACCACTGAAGAGATACGTGTGCTAACTATATTCAAGTCCAGTTCCAATGAAGTTGGACCCATTTTGTCATTTATGCTCCATAAGGCAATCAAAAGATTCAGGGAATCAGGAAAAATCTCTGTACGTAATTGGCAAAGTTGAAAGCCAACAGTAAATGCCACTGGGTTTCAATCTCTGAGGTAGCACTAGATTCAAATCTGCTACCACGTCGGTTCAGGAACACTTCAGAAGTCCTTCGTCAGTTAACACGGTTTATGTGTATTTACAACTAAATTAAAATGTTACAATGCAAAACAAAAGCCAACAAATGTACCAGCAACTTCAGAAATGTCACATTCTGAAACATTTTTGGAGTCATGTACTTTGTGTCCTCCTGATCAAAGAGGAAAAGAACCATTCAGATTGTTATCTCGATTAAATAACCACAAAAATCACTACATTCCAGAATACAAGGCTATTTGGGCATAATTGTTGCCATTATCAATCGAATGGCTAAAAGTCAATTGTTGTTGGGTATATGCAGCAAGATGTCAGAAAACATTGTGCCTGTTTTGCATCATGTTCCACAGGGTTTGTTAAAGGGATGCTCGACGACAATTCAGTTAATTCGGGCATTTCTTGAAGTTGGCAAAATCCTAGACCAGCCTGAACAATTTGATATTTTATACCTACTGTGGATTTCTCATTCACGTTAGACTCTGTACCCCATAATTTCTTTTGGTATAAAACGAATTAATCAGAGAGCAAGGGGTTGTTTTCTATGGAGCCCAATCCTCCAAATCTAGTGTTACATCAAGAGTTCAAAAAAGAACAATTTTAGGTCTCATTGTTTTCGTTAAATGTCAAGAAAATGCTACACATATCAGTCCTGAAAGAAGCTTAATTCAGCTTTGTTTGATTCAAAATATATAGGGAACATCAGAAATACACTTGACAATTCACAAATGCAGAGTAACTTGAAAACAACCTAGACAGGAGCCACAAATAAATGGGACAAGAAATATAACACTGGCAATGGAAATTTCTTGAGTGCCACTTGGAAGCAATACCTCATTCTTCACTAATACATACAGTAAGAAATGCTAATGTTATAGAAAATGACTGCTTGTGAAATCTCTGAATTGAAGTGTCATTCAATTGGACGTGGGATGAACATGTTCTGGTCACCTCAGCCAATTACATGCTAGGCTTGATTGAGACATCCATCTGTCCGTCCATTCGAGTCTGTCAAACCTAAACTTGGGACATCGAGAGTGATGGGGAGAATACTTTGAAGACCTCAATACCACCGACAGGTCTTACTCTGTGGGCTGTCACCTTATGCTCCTAGGAGCTAAGCTTCCAGGGGTTTTATGCATTTGGCAGCGTCACTTGTGGCAAACAGGTCCTAAGTGAGCGACCAGACTAAGCACAGCCCATTGACCCATAATGAATAAAATATGGGTCATGGAAAGCAACTCCCAGACGGCTTTGAGGAAATCCTGGTATACTATCCGATTTCTAAGGAAGGGGAAGCAGTGCATCACTAACACTGTATCGTGGAGATGGGGCACTGCTGACCTCAACTTGGGACGTCGTCAGCTGGTGGGCAGAATACTTGGAAGACCTCCTCCATTCCACCGACACGTCTTCCTTTGAGGAGGCAGAGTCTGGAAACTCCGAGGTAGCCTCTTCTATCTCTGGGGCTGAAGTCACAGAGCTGGTCATAAACTTCTTGGCTGAAAGGTCCCGGGAGTGGATGAGATCCACCCAGAGTTCCTAAAGATTCTGGATGCTGTGGGGCCGTGTTTAACACGCCTTTACAACATCGCATGGACATAGGGGACAGTGCCCCTAGATTGGCAGACCGAGGTAGTGGTCCCTCTTTTTAATAAGGGGGAGCAGATAGTGTATTCCATCTACAGAGAGATCAAACTCCTCAGCTTCCCCGGTAAGTTCTATTCAGGGCTGCTGGAGAGGAGGGTTAGTCAGGAAGTCGAACCTCAGATTCAGGAGGAGCAGTGTAGACTTCATCCCGGTTGTAGAACATCGGACCAGCTCTACAGCCTTGGCAGGATCCTGGAGATGCATAGGAGTTCACCCATCTAGTCTACATGTGTTTTGTGGACTTGGAGAAGGCGTTTGACCGTGTCCCTCGGGAGTTCTGTGGGGGGTGCTTCGGGGGTACAGGTTCACCGAACACTTTGATACGGCTGTTTTGTCCCTGTATCACTGATGTCAGAGTAACAGTAAGTCAAATTAGATTCCTGTGAGGGTTGGACGCCGCAGAGGCTGTCTTTTGTCACAGATTCTGTTCATTATCCTTATGGAGAGATGTTCCGGTTTGGGGGTCTCAGCATTGCATTTCATCAGTTTGCAGATGATGTGGTGATGGTGGCTTCCTCAGGTCGTGACCTCAACTCTCACTGGAGCAGTTGAGAGTGTGGTTGGAAGTGGTTGGAATGAAGATCAGCACCTCCAAATCTGAGACCAGGGTGCTCAGTCAGAAAAGGGTGAAATGCCCTCTATTAGGGATGAGGTCCTGGTCCAAGTTGAGGAGTTCAAGTATCTCAGGGTCTTTTTCACAAGTGAGGGGAGGATGGAACAGGAGAACAATAGGCGGAGAGTCCACCATGACGTTGGACCACAGACTCAGGTGGAGCAGTGTGGCTTTTGTCCCAGCCGTGGTTGGGATGAAGATCAGCACCACCAAATTTGAAACAAAGTTCTTGATTGGAAAAGGGTGGAGAGCCCTCTCCTGCAAGTGGAGGGGTTAAGTATCTTAATGTCTTATTCACGAGTGTGGGCAGAAAGGAGCATGAGCTCTATAGGCGAGTCAGTGCAGCATTTGTTGTGATGCAGACTCTTTACTGGTCTGTTGTGAAGAAAAGAGCTGAGCCCTAAGATGAAGCTCTACATTCACCAGTCGAACTATGTTCCTGCCCTCACCTAAGGTCACAAATTGTGGGTCTGTGAAGATAGAAGACATTGGCTGGGAAGACATAAGTCTGGGCTTCCCTGCTGAAGTTGTAACCAGACCATGCATAAGTGGTAAATGATGAATGGATAGATGGAAGGATGGATATGAATAAACTCTGCACTCCATAAAAATGCTTAAAAACAATTACTAATAGATAATTTAATGCAAATGTATTTGTCTTTTGAATATAAATACAACAGACCTACTTAAAAAAAACTGGACTTAAAGTAACAACTATACTGTACTTGATTTAAAAAAATAAAGAAGACTGTTTGTTTATCGACAAATGTCTTGTTATTGTTTGTGATTATATTCAATGCATTTGATGAATTCTGTTTTTATCTATTAATTTTCAGTTACGATTTTGTATACAACTAAGAGGTGTGGTTATCAAGCCACATTGGGAGAATACATTAGCAACAGTATGAAAATTCCTTGACCTACTTTTGTGCTATTTGGGTTGGACTGCAGACACACAGGGTTTCCCTCCAAGGTGAGGGTCTGCAGGTTGACACACAACCCGAGATATTGAACCTCGACAAGATCATTCACATCATTTCCTTCGAGATCTAATACTTGAAGATTCTCCAGCATGCCAACCTGACTCAAGTCTGACACTTGGTTAAAGGCAAGGTACAATTCCTGAAATGGAGAACAGAACCACTTGTAAATTTTGTATGAAATGGTTTTAAAATGGTTTTGAACCGAACAAGTATCTAGCAAAAAAAGTGTGACAGTACTCTGAGAGAGGCAAGAGTTGAAATGCCATCCAAGTCTTGCAGGCAGCAAGAAGACATCCATAGAACCTTCAGGTGGGATAGTGAGGTTCCCAGGTCCCTATGACATAAGAACATAACAGGACATAAGAGGGCAGATGAAACTATTTTACATTTGAAGTGTAGGGTGTAGGGTGAGCACATTGGCCTCACAGTTAAAGGACCCAAGTTCAAATCCACCTTGCTGCAAACTTCCTGTGTGGAGTTTGTATGTTCTCCCAAGCCTGTGGGGGTTCTCTGCGGGCGCTCCGGCTTCCTCCCACATTCTTAAAAACATGCATGGACACTCTAAATTGTCCTTAGGTGTGACTGGGTGTGTGAATGGTTGTTTGTCTCTATCTGAACTGCAATTGGCTGGCGTCCAGTTCAGGTTGTGTCCCCACCTTCTGTCACATGTTTAGAGAATATTGTCACATGACCAGAGCTGTTTACTTTGTGGTTGCACTTCAAAACATGACAACCTCAAAGCTCCCAAACAAAAGGTTAATTAATTATGTTAAAATAAACATAGAACAAAGATTTTTCGTACACAAGATCTTGAGGATTTCTAGTATTGATGTATGTGTTTGCTCTTACTCAAATTGGTTTGGTGTGCTGCACAATGTGTAATTATATTGTTGTGACCGGTCAAAAACACACCTTTTCATCAACTATTTCATTTCTTTTTTTTTTTTTAAGTTCTTGATCATTTCAAAGGGTTACCAATGGCATATGATTTGGATGTTTTCATGTCCAGAAAATATTTGGGCTTCAATGGGTTAAGTGTGTTTGCCAGTGTGAATGGTTGTTCGTCCCTATGTGTTCTGCAATTGGCTGGCAATCAGTTCAAGGTGTACCAAGCCCAATAACCCCAAAAAAGCCCAGGAACTATGAGGTCCCGGTCGCGGGGTTCCAGGTCAGAGGTTCCTAGTCTTCGCCCAATTTGTTTGCCTTCATATCGAGGGACAGCGGAAGGGGTCGGTTATTGAAATCGGACTGATGACGTGGTGGTAGTTGGGGGATGCACTCCCCCTCTTGTCACTAAAAAGGTGAATGACAAGCAGAGTGATTGACTAAAGAAGCTGCCACACACTGCATGACAATGGAGCCAATCAGCTTTTTCTTTATTTGCAGCTGTTAGCTTGATACTAATGAATTAATATACATTATTCGAGCTGTACAATGTGTAAACTTGAGAAGGGGAAGGAGGAAACTTCTCGGATTCCCAAGGGTAAAACCATGATTCCTATTTCAGCTTTCTTCCTACTAAATATCACAAAACGACAGGACCGATGCGTAGTCAAATCTCTTTTATATTTTTTTTCCCCATCACGTCAGTCTCACGCGCTACCTCATGGTGGGCATTCCGGTCAGCGGCTTGCCTCTTATCATAGTTGAAGCAAATTGGAGTTGGATGTCCTCTTCTCCGTCAATATGCAGTAGAGTCTGTTCCGGAAGACCCATCCACCTGTCAATTTTCTCTCATTTCACGATTTCAAAATATTAAACTGGCCACAGTGTAATCAAAGTGTAATGGCGGCTGCTGATACTGAAACAGCACACCCCCCGAGTTCAACCAACCAATCAGCATTAGTTAGCACATCACGGCCCCTCGAGCTACCCGGGTAGCTCGTCGAAGACCCTAGTCGCAACTAGAAGCTGAAATGGTTCAGGATAGAGGCTCAGCAGAACCTTCCCTACCCGGGACATTTTTTGGTGTGAAGAGAAAGGGGAACTAAAGCTACCTGGGTAATGCGGATGAGTTCCTGTGGTGTGAAAGGGGCTAATGATGACTGACTAAATAATTAACCAGGAACTAAGAGTTTCTGGACCTTTTGGTGTGAATAGGCGTTTGGGAAATTGATGCATTGATAATTGAAGTAGAATTCTCTCCCAGTTGAATAAATAGGAACTATCTAAGCACCTAGTGATGACGAGCTAACTAACCAGGAAGTCGTGAGTTCCTGTACATTTTGGTGTGGATAGGCGTTTGGTAAATGGGGGCACTAATATTTGCTTGGGGATGGAATTCTTTCCTAGTTGAATAAACAGCAAACATCTTCTGCATTAGTGGCACATTTCTCACTTTAGATGTTTTATTGCACTTCCTAGTGACAGAATTGCACAATTTGTCTTTATGTCATTTCAATATGATATGTACTACATACTAAGTATTAAATGGATGGATGGATATGTGTTATACTGTGGAAGATGACATCCACAGATATGCATGCAGACTCCAAACCAGGTGAAAAACATGGTTACATAACTAACAAAGTTAATGTCATGTATTACAAAATGTTTACTCACCGGACAGACATGAGCACACTGTTGTTCATTTTGAGCAGCATCAGCCTAGGCAAGTAAGAACCTAGAAAATTACATCATCCATTTGAATGACAAATAAGATTATTTTCTTAGTGAGTCGTACCTAGCACCTCAGTAAAATTCCAGCTGTTACACTTTGTTTTTCATTGGATTAGCTCTTTTTTTTTGGTCAATATTGTTCTTTATATTATGCATATGAAACCAGGGTTTTAAAGACGAAAATTCACAACATATAAATATTTATCAAACAAGAAAGATTATTCATTACAAACAACTCCATGTATAAAAGTTACATAGATACCGCTAGTGTATTTTTCTAAAAGTACCATACTGTAGGAGTTAAATATTGCAAGATATCGTAATATGTTACATCGCTCACCAAAGTTATCGAGGCTATTTTCTTGAGTGTCCACGCAGATTTCCAGTGAGGTCACCTGAGATAGATCTTTTGTTCCACACAGTAATTCCTGTAAAAGGACAGTTTTACAGTTGCCCAAGATATATTGTAATGTTGAGATTCACAGTTTTATTGTAGATACAACATATTCATGATGTGGGCCATAACTCAACAGTCAATGTGGCTCATCAAAAGGACTTAAATGGACCGTAACATGAAAATAACTATTGGGAGCTTTTAACCATGTTCCAATGTTGATTTCTCCTCCTAAACATTCCCAAGTATTATTTTCCTTCACTGATGCCTTTCTAAGCATTCCTTGCTAATTCTGCGCTCTCACACCAGCCCCGTCTGTGCAGGTGAAAACAGCTTGACATGTGCTTATGACAACAGGAGCAATTCTTACCTCCCCCTACCACCTGAACAAGAGTAAATACACGCTGACCTTATCCATATTTTTTAGTTTAGTTTTGATTCCTGAGGTGAAGAGGAGAGATTTTGCACTGAGTCGACCAAATAAACAGCAACATTTCATTCATTAGCAATGATGTTTAACTGTGGAAAATGCTGAAGTGGCCAAAATGTGTGTTTGGGAGCACACAAGCGAACAATTAATGTCAGTAGTAAATAATTCACCCACTGGCAGAACTATTGTTATGAATACTGGTTTCCCACAGGTAGTGATTTCATCAGAGGAACGCATGTTAGTTAGGAGTGTATTGATGCTGTTTTGCATTTTAAAGCCAATAAAATGTTTGTTTTTGGCCCTGTTATTCACACTGTTGCCTCATGAAGATGAGTGGTCAAGATGATGGATGGATGCATGTTTTGGCCTCCATTGAGCTATACGTCATATTGCTACCATAAAACTCAAATATAATTAAAGAAAAAAAAAAATCACCAATGTCCCAAATGTAATTTATATGCAAACATTACACTTGCAGAAGGTATTTACTGTAAATATAATGTTACGGCCCTTTTAAAGGCGAGATTAAGTCAATGTTTTCCTTCACAATAATGTTCTATGAGCCACCGTTAGTCTAAACACAGCATTCTAATTACTGTAGTTGGAAAAATATAAATTACACTCGTGTATAAGACGCGTCCTTAATTTTTAGGTCAAATTATGGTATCGTCCATGTTACTTTGTATAAGACGCACCAACACTTTGGCAACAATGTAAAACCTATAGCAAAACAGAATAAATCCTGTCTTTTGTAAACTCTTTATATTTTCTTGTGTTCATATTCGTAAGTTATATATCTCTGGCGCATTGCTTCTGCTTGCTTCTTTAATTAAAAATAATGCCATTATAACCTTGGCTAACAAGAGCTGCTATTAGCTGCAACAGGCAGTTGTTGCTAACAGCCAACTGAGGTTCACCCACTAGCTCTTGCCGCTAAAGTAATTATTTTAAGTAAGAATACGACCGGTATAAAAATGCACACCTGTGAGTCAACACTATGTGGCTGACACGCCAATCTTCCTTGGTGTCGAAAAGAAAAAAAGAAAAAGACAAAATAACCGTTTATAGGACGCACCCATACTTTTGGCCTTCATTTGGGGGGTTAAAAAATGTGTCTTATGCTGTATTTGGGGGATTACGACGACGTGTTTGTGGAATATAAATGAAGCAGCAAAATCCACCAGTTTTTGCCCATCTCTGACAGCAGCCCTTTCGGGAATTCCTGTTGACTGAAAATGACACTGCTTTTACGCTGGTAACAACCAATGATGGCTCACCCATTTTCTCAGATTGGTGTGTGACATTCGCAAGTTGAGCTGTGATTGGTTGTTACCGGATATCTTAACAACTGTGATGTCATTTTCAGTTGACAGCAATGGGCAAAATGTCCACCTAGTTAAAAAAAAAAAAAAGAAAGAGTCGTCATTTCAGTTTACACACTTTTTATGACATTTCGGTTTGATGATGTGCCATGTCCCAATTTCATTGTACAGTATACCTGCTGTAATGCTATGGAGGCATTCGATTCTACTCCTATTCTATTTCCCTAACGAAAGAGGTCGGTTGGCCAATCAACTGCAGTCACACACACGAACTTTGAACATGTACATTCAAATCCACACCTCGATACGATTTAGACAAGTTTTAACAAAAAAGCTGTTGTGACAGTGTGGGAGGAAGCTCAAATATCGAAAAGCATATACAGGCACACGAACACAGGGCTAAAAGGAAACTTTCAAGAGACAGATAAAATTCAAGACCTGAATCTCTCCACTATGAAACTGATGTGCAAATTAATTTTAGTTAATTTATATGTTCGCAAAACCAGTAAACTGTGTACCTATATCCTTGATTTTTTGTGACCTTACCAACTTTTCCTGAAACGGATAGAGCTCCACAGTTGCTTCAGCCTCCTCACAGACTTTTACGGCAGGAGAGGGGTTGAAGAGGCCCGATTCATCCATCGCAGGACCCTGAAAATGGGCCGAACAAGGCCGAACTTCACTTTTTCTCCACGCTATCTATGTCTCTATCCTAAAAATATCTACGATGATAACAAGGCCTTCCAAAAAATAAAAATAAAAAAAGCCTCGATTTACTTTTACCTTCGTCTTGTGAAAAAGGTAATTCAGCCATGTTTTTCAACCAACGATGCCTGTCCGTCAGTCAAATGTTTGCTTGACAACCACTCATTTTCCTGGATACGGGGCAAGGGCGGTACTCTTGTGTGATATGGGAAATGTAGTTTATATTAACGCCGATTTACGGAAGTCGTAATAGGCTCAAAAAGTTTCCAAAAGTTGATTGCTGAAATTGAATATACAGTTTCACAGTCGCGGTAATAGCCTACTATTATTATATTTATATAGTATGTTAACGAATTTAATTTTCTATTTTGGTTGTTTGTTTGTGTTGCCTTTGTTTTATTTAAGGTTTTACTTTGGATGAGAAAACTACCGTTATTTAAACAGAAATGAGCTGTGGTGAGGTGCGCGCTCCCGCGAGGTGCACGCGAGACAGGCTGGCATAGTTCGTGCACGTCAGGGCGGTTCTGCGTGGGTCTGAGCTGGGCGTGCCCCCCACCCCACCCCCAAGTCCCCACTACACTCTAACATCCTTTTTGCATTTGAGCCACATTGTTCGACGAGGGCACATTTGGGTCGAACCAATGAGTCCCCCCCGAATCGCTTTGTGCTATTTAGCGGAGCTAAAGTGAAACGTTCGTTGCGCATAATAATTCGATGTTTTGAAGACGACCGGAAACGGTGCGAAGATTGTTTGGATATATTCAATTGAAGAGGGAACTTGAGTTAAAACATCTTTTTTTTAACCTCCATCCTGTGGCAGACGAAACATAGCTTCGTACCGGCTTGATGTAAGTATGCCGTTAAATATGTTATATATGTGTAATGCCTCCGCCTTTGTACCGCGTTTTGTGTCTTATCTACCGCAGTTACATGTTAGCTAGCATCGCAGAGGTTTTTTTTTTTTTTTTTTTTTAATGACAACTAGCTGTTTTTAGTCCTAGCTACGTGTGTGTTCCTAATAAATAATACATGTGCAATTCGCGCAATTATCATTCTGAACAACGATTCTTGAGTAGAGTGGTCAACTTCGGAGGTTATTAGAAATATCCGCCCCTAAAACACAATCACCAGTTCATTCAAATGCAGTGTAATTGATTGAATTTTTGAACAAACACAAATATACGAGACTGGTTTCATTGCTAACGGTGGCCTCGCAGACCGAAGGGAGACACCCTGTCACGCAGTGGGAAAACTGCAAATGTATCACTGCGGAAGTTGGATGGATTTCTTCACAAGCATAGAAGACTGTTAAGATGCAGCCTCCCTAAAATGTTGCATGAGGAGGGGCTGACTGGCAGTGTCATTGTCAAATCATGGCTGAAGCTCTGGAGGAAATTGTACAAGATACTCACAGCCACAACATCGGGCGCACCTGCATAATTTAGCATTATTCCACATACAGTAAAAACTGCATCATAAACGTTTGCCCTGATATACATATTAACGATTTTTGATCGCCACTGTCACTTCGATAGTCATGCAACAAGCTAACAACATCTCGATTATTATTGGTGCTGTTTGCAGTGCTATAGAACTGCACTGCATCATATTGAAAGCTGTTAAGTAAATCTATCTATCTATCTATCTATCTATCTATCTATCTATCTATCTATCTATCTATCTATCTATCTATCTATCTATCTATCTATCTATCGAGTTCTAATGATATAGCGTATATATATATATATATATATATATATATATATATATATATATATATATATATATATATATATATATATATATATATATATATATATATAATCACAATTCCATTCCATTAAACTAATTTCTGTTACTTTCTATCAATGCACAACGAATCATCATGCTACTTCAGTCTGCTTCGCAGGACAGAGTAACAAAAACATACAAAGTTTTTTCTTTTCTTTTTTACAAACTGTCTTTTTGTAAATTCCTCTTCTCGCTCTCGACCTTGTTAGACAGCTCACCCCATGGGATGTATGTCTTTTCCTATTCGCATTGTTTACCGCTGCTTGTTTATTTCGGGTGAGTTGTGCGCTCAACACACCATACAAGTACCAGACCAAGATTCCTTGCATATAATATGCGCAGAACATTGAAAGGTTCTTTTCAATATAGATTCAATAGAGAAGCAATTGATTTTATTGAGTATCTGTATAACATGTCACTGTTATAAAAATGAGGAATAACGTTTTAAACTACAACGTAGTTAACGTACGTAGATAAAAGTTAACCTACGTTCTTCCATTTCTTCTTGTCTTCCTACTGCAAGTTGCTGAGTGCAAACCAATAAAAAAAATGAACCCTACTTAGAACCAAGCACATAACACAAGCAAGCAACAATAGGAAACAAAAGTGTTTCTCATTGTTGCTTGCTTGTTTGAAGGCATTACCACTGGACTCATCAAGTGCGAGAGCTACCAAAATAACACGGGATATTGATATGTACTGTACATCACGCCCGATATGAAGCCATTTTTGACGGTAGAAGGCAGTGGATGTTGGCGGCTAATTTACCCCCTCGAGCCGCAGTAACTTTAATTGCACAGTAGTTCCAACTAGGCATGAGCTGATAATGGTGATGGTAATATATCGCGATTTTGAAAGGGACTGTTTTTTAAAACTGTCCAAATTTGTCAAAACCGGTAAGTTTTTATTTTTTCTCTCCCACGTTGTCTGCCTTAACGGGCAATTACAGCTTGCAGCAGGAGCCTCCTCTCAAGGTGACTCATACTCTTTGGCCACCGTAGCCAATCACATCCACTTCCTGGTTTGTCGGCTTCAGTACATCTGTAATAAATGCAGCTAACCAACACGGCTAATGTGGCACACATGTTTATGCTACTTTCACTGAGCATTTTATGCAACATCAGTTTCCAGTGTGCATCTTTTCCACAGCAGGTGGTATAGATACTGCCCAAAAAGAACAGTTGGACCCAATGTGGACATGCTTGTATTACCAGAAAAGAACATGACCATTAAATATTAGACAAATGTTAGTTTGCTGAACCACAAATAGTTTGTTGTCGTGTCCAGAAGTAAAATCACTGTTGTAGAAACAATTTGCGTTAATGTTTATTTGTTTAATGTTTTGCACATTAAAGAAGTTATTTTTATTTTGTTCGTGTTCAACTATGAAAGAGCACAGCAACAACTTTTCATGAAGCGGCATATGAAAAGGAAGTGCAGTGGGCCCCCATGTTACGACATTAATCCGTTCCGCGGTTGGGGTCGTAAGGCGAATTTGCCGAATGACGGGCAATCCTAACCTACAGTATGTTCCATAGCTAATACATTTACAACCCCAGATAAAAACATCAAATTTGTATATACATTATAAAAATTGGAACCAAAATAGTATAGTAAGTGCTACGTATATATAAGATACATCTACCTATACAATCAGAAAATATAACAAATAAAAAATATAGAAAGGATTTATTTACCTTTGAGTGCCGCTTGTTATGCCCATATTCACTAATAAGGGTTATCTCCAGCATCGTTTCCAGATAAATCATCTTCTTACTTCTCTCTTTAACATCACTAGCAATCTTGGGACCCATGGCTAACCCTGTCAACTTTGAATTAAGCAGTAAAATGCACTATAAATACGGTTTTGTAACCACTTACAATCGAACAAAGCTTTACCGTTCCGCCATTTTGAAACAAGTGAGGCTGACCAATAGACGACCAATGTAGTGACACGTTGCAGTGACACGTTTAACAAGATTTAAAATCTTTTTTGAAATGCAAAAGACCATTGCTGAAATTCACCTGCATTTGACGGTTAATGCAAAGCCCAGCTACTGGCAAAATTAACAGTTAAATCTGCCGAGACTCAATGTTGACTGGCCTGTTCTGTGATTCCCGCCTTCATACAAAATGTGTGCACATCAAAAGTGTTCAGCAGAGCCGTCGCAATGCATGAAGTGTTCCGCATCCCAAAACAATTGTTAAAATGGGAAATTTTGGGACATTTAGATAACATTTCCTCCAACACGTTCAAAAATGTTGTATTGATAAATAGTAGACTCGTTAATTAATTGTTGTCCCAATAGTCAATCAATGTGACTTTGTCAAAAGCCCATCAAATTCCATGGACGAGGTCTTCAATGAGTCATGCCTTAATTACAAATTAATAGCTGTATCAAATTCAGTTTACATATCCATTTATACTGTATCCCGCTTAAATATCAATAGTATTAGATTTACTAGCACTTAAATATATAAAAGCTAATTGAAAATTATATTAGGATCCTTTATTTTCCTTTTTCTTAAATGATCATAAATGCAGCTCTCTTAATAACAAACTTTACAAACTTATTTTTCACCCAGTGGAAAAAAACAAGGTACGGATGTGGTGTATGTCATCCTTTTCTGTGAACAGCTGGGCCTAACAACCAGTATGTAGCCTTTGCCAAGTATGAGTGACTGTTCACATATACTGGAAAGGTGCTAAACAAGATGTCCTTCCTAACTTCCTGGATGTGCTTTTTTTTAAGGTATAGCTGTGAACTGGGATGGACTCTTTTGTTTACTGTTAAGTAAGATGTAGGGGTGAGACAGATTTTTTATTACTTTATGTCACAGGAGGGATTTTCTGTGTTTGTCTAATAACTATAGTCCTCTTCCCTGTTTGCAAGACAGACTAACTAATGAGTTTTGCTGCATTGTGTGTCCGATGACATGGCACTTGGCTCCGATCACCAATTGTCCTTGGAGGTCAGCTGACCTTTTCATCTCTGCTGCTGCCTCTATGGCCTCGCTCTGCTCCAGCTGCCTAAAGAATAACCCCATAGGCAAAAGGTCAATTGCACACAAATTCTACAATAGCTAAAATGTTAAGATGGCACTTCTTTTAAAACACAAGTCGAAAAAGAAGGGTTTCCTATATGCTTTGCAATTTTGTCAGGCTTCCACTGGTCGGAAAAATTGATTTTTTAGCATTGTCCTAATATCTTTGTAAAAATGCACTTTTTCTCACTCTGGATTACCTTTCTGGAATGTTCAAATTGGCTTTATGGCCTCAGGAAACAAAATAGTGATAGTTGACTTGCTCACCTGCCAGTCAACACTGGAATGTATGGTGCAGTTTATGAGAATGATGTCATAGAAGTGCTGGAGGAGGGTGTGGCGAGCTGTCATGGAGACTTGCATTGGACTGTGATACTTCCCCAGAGAGGGTCTCCTTACCATCAATGCTCCATTAAATATCTATTATCTTTGTAGTAGACTTCTGGCTCTGTCAGTATAGATTATTTAACCAATTAGGCGCTTAGAGCAGAAATCATGCTAAGAAAGATGACAGTTCTTGCATGATTCTTCTTACACAGGTTATCTTAGTACTGGATAAAAAAATAAATACAAAGCTGATGACAAAACACACCAGCTAAATACAGCCTTATAAACTAATTTTTGCATACATTAACTTCTTTTGATTTATAGCCAGGGGTCGCTACATTATTAAATGAGATATTTGCAAAGGAATAGCTCTCACAGATGGATTTTTAAGAACATTTATTTACCTTGAACGCCATCAGATAAGGCCCCTCCCCCTTGTTGAGCCACCCTCCAGCTTGCTAGACTAGCTTTTGCTAGTAACCCCTCAGCTGCTGCAATGGGCAGCACAACGCTGGTGTGAGACTCCACAGTAAGAGAAGTGCAAGGATGCTTCAGGCTGAAGAACAGAGTTCATTGACCACAGGAGTAATTAAAAAAATGACAGATATGCACCAATATGGCGGATATCGCCCTTAATAATCAATCCATCCCTAGTGTGGACTTTACAGTCTCTGTTTATGGAGATCTCACAAAAATCTAAGGGTGACCTGATCTAATATTGTATCTGTTCAATATCAGCCAAAACAACACTATCAGATCTTATTGGTTTACACTTAAAATATCCAATATTAGCGCTGTTTCTGCTCTTCTACTATATCCAGCAGCGTCTGGATTAGGCATGAGATGATAATCTGATTGATAGGCAATATATCAGTTTTAGAAGTCACGGTTATTTAAAACTGTCCAAGTCTTTCAAACCTGGTAGGTTTTTTTCCCTGCCTTAAGTTTTACTCCGTCTGCCTCAAAGTGTAAAGTGCAGCTGCAGACTGTACTAGCTCTCACTGTGTATCAGACGTTAGTCCTCCTCTGCTGCAGCAGCCAATAACATCATTCTTTTATTGGTTTGTTGGCTTCAGTACCACTGTAAGGAAGCTACTGCAGGTGACTACCGTGGGTAAAGTGGCAAACATGTTATGATGCTACTTTCACCAAGTGTTGTACTGTATGTGATATCGCTTGAAGTAGGACTTGAGCAGTCTATCTAAAGTGGGTCAAGAAGGCAAATGAACCCCCCCCCCCCCCCCCCATCCAAACAAAGGAAGCTGGCTGTGTAAGGAACTTTTCGGCTTTCAAAAACGAGCGACATTGCCAGTGAGCTATGAGCTTGTAGTAAGCAAATCAACATTATCGCAAGTGGACGAGATCATACAACGCGAATCCACACATTTAGATTGTCGTTTTTTACGCCTTGCGGCATCAGAGATGGCATTGAGAACGCCTTTCTCGATGCCTAGCAGTGACCAATGTTTATTTTGAAAAATGCTAGATGTCATTTGGAACATTAACATTAACCAACAGCATTAGGAATGGCACTCAGCTTCAAGCGGGATCATACTGTTATCATATTGTCCCATGCCTAGTCTGGATCTAGCGTGCAGATTTTAATTTGGAATATTGTATGTTCTCATACCTACTGTTGCAAAGAATGTTGTGTTTTGTTCTGTTAAACGTATGGCTCATTTATGGTGCTATTCTATCAAATCAATATCGGTATGGGACAGTACTCTAGTCTAGGCGACAATGTCAATATCATTTCAAAAGTGAAAAAGTTGTATTGGGTCATCCCATAAAAGAAGCTGAGCAAAAAACTGGTTTAAAAGTAGATTTTTTTTCTATTTGTATTTACCTTTTGTTTTGCATTAATCCTGACTTTGTGTGTAAGAATATCCTGCTTACCCCATATTCACTTAGCCACTGCCCTTCAGTTTCTTTCACTAGTGCCCACCTTTAGCTGTCATGTAAGAATATCTAGAGGTCTAGAAGTCTAGAGTTTCAAAACCAACTGCTAATTTCCCAAGCTGGAGGTGTCAAGTTATAAATAACTCCAAACACAGAAGTACTGTGTGTGTGTGTGTGTGTGTGTGTGTGTGTGTGTGTGTGTGTGTGTGTATGTGTGTATATGTATGTATGTATATATATATATATATATATATATATATATATATATATATATATATATATATATATATATATATATATATATATATATATATATATATATATATATATATATATATATATATATATATATATATATATATATATATATATATATATATGTATATATATATATATATGTATATGTATATATATATATATATATATATATATATATATATATATATATATATATATATATATATATATATATATATATATATATATATACAGGTAATACATTTATTGTTAAATATGTAAGTGTAATGTGTAATATTTGTGTATGTTTTTATATAGAGGGAGGCTGAATGATTAATAGGCAACAAACCAATAATATATATATATATATATATATATATATATATATATATATATATATATATATATATATATATATATATATATATATATATATATATATATATATATATATATATATATATATTTTTTTTTTTTTTTTTTTTTAATAGCATATGACTATTTTAGAGACCCCAAATTGTCCAAATTCACAGAATTTCCACCCCTATACGTACATCAAATTTCTTAGTCCATCATGAAACAGACTGATTAGCATTGTGTTGAATCAAAAAACATCTGCTTCTATTTTGGTCTGTATGTATTTTTTATTTAAATATTGTCAATTTAAGACTGAAGAGAAGGGTATTGAGATCTGGCACAAGCGACTCTGCATTACCATGATTTTGATAGAGGAACTACGATACATAGAAAAATGCCAATGTTTTTTTTTTTTTACCCCCTTAGATATTACGTTAATTACCGATATGTATTGGATGGTCATCATCCTATTGATACATCAGCCCAAGCAGCAGCTCAGTGTAAAGACCACACAGATAAGTGTCTTGTAAAAAGCAACAGTATTTCTAAATATGTTTTTTATTTATCTTCTTGTGTGGATTATTTATCAGTCACTGACATGGCCTAGTTTGAGACGAGTTAGCAAGGCTGTCTGGTTTCCTGCCTCCAATCTTCCAGAAGCAGAAAAGGCTCTATTAAATTTTCACTGTCAATAGTCAGATACCCCCATTAGGCAGGTATACGTTTTGATCTTGGTGTGTCACTGTTGGTGCAAATTATGCAACCTCGCGCTGCATTTCATCACATTTTAACGTAGATTCACTTGACTCTAAATATGTCACACACATCCTCTATGAGCAGACACCTCATCAATAAACATTGATGACCCACTTCCATTGGCAGTCCGACTTCTTATGCTGTAATGGCACCTCCAGCACATTGGGCATGCATGCTATAGTTACATCTTGTGTTATTTTCCAACTCTTCTCGAGCATGTTTGCGCTCATCTCAGTTGCACATGGCTATAGATCTTCAAAATAGCTTATTCTGACAATATAGTACTAGATCGGGGTCGGGAGCCCAAAATGTTGAAAAGCTCTGATCATATTTGATTGATAATGAAATTAGTTTTCACATTACAAATTACTGTACAGTGATCCCCCCTACTTCGCTGTTAATGGGGGGTGTCAACCCCCCGCGAAGTCTGAAACCCGCGAAATAGGGTATCAGTTCCTAGACTTCTATGTACGCCCCAATATAGCTGCAGAAACCATAAACAATCCTTTTTTTTTTGTATTTTTTTGCCTATTTTATTTGTTTCTCCTAATATTTAACATTACATCATCCTTATTAACATTATTGTATATTCATTAAATAACTAATATTACTTAGTTTGTTGAGAATTTGTTCTCGGTTATCTGCACCAAGACTCTGGTGAGAGATTACGCAAGTCATCACATTGAACTTCACATTTATTTTGGCTCATGTATGGTGTATCATGTAGTATCTGTTGAATAATAAATCAACAACAATGTTAAAGTCAGTAAACTAACATATAAACACTTGCCGAACTTTAATCTATGAATTTACTGTGTTTTTAGCCAACATTAGCGGGTTAGCAACAACTAACAACTACTAACTATAATGTGCAACCTCTACACAAACAAACACATAAACAGAATAAACACTCATCGCTTACTAAACATAGGCAGTAACATGCGTTATCAACATAAATGATAATAACAAATAAACTATAAATATGAACTCTAACGCTTGAAGAATTCTTAACATAGTTATTAACTAATATTACTTAGTTATTTGATGAATACAGTACTGTATAATGTACTTTTTTGCTTTTTTTCAATTTTTTTCCATTTTTGCGCATTTTTTTATTTTTTATTTTGAAATATTTTTAATTTTTCCTGGAAAAACCCGCGAAGCACTGAGACCGCGATATCTGAGACCGCGAAGTAGGAGGGACCACTGTATATGTGTATGTTTTACCAGGATCTTAAGGATTAGAAACTCAGCCTATGTCTGCTAGATCCAAGGACGCTGACATCGGTTACAACATTCAGCAACAGTTTAGGGATGTGTGGATCTATTGCTGCAGCTTAATGGCTATGTCCTTATGGGGTCTGCTTTTCAGTCAATCATTAACATTAGTGAACAAGCCATGGCTAATCTGAGCGTGCTTGACACAGAGTTTATTAAAGACAAACCATTCAAAGGAAAAGAACTTGTGTGGTTTTTTTTCCACGTGCACTTCTACAGCAAATTCCTAAAAACCAAGGTGTTGTTCACTTCAACTGTGTAACAATGTGAGATTAAGATTAAGGTTTTTCTGTGCATAGGTGTATGCATACGTGAAATTTTTTAATCCTAAAATCATCACACAGTCCATCCTGAGGCCCTGTAGCCACAATCTTGGTCACTGCTGCATCAATGTAATAGGTGTAGTAATTATTTGGTTGATATTAGGATTATGAAATATATATATATTAGGATTATGAAATATATATGAAAAAAACAAAACATCTGACACTCGTAGACTGGTTCAATTGATTGCTTTATTGAAGAGTGTATATATATATATATATATATATATATATATATATATATATATATATATATATATATATATATATATATATATATATATATATATATATATATATATATATATATAATATATTGTGGCATCACAAGGGGACGTGTAGTAGAGGGCCGGTACGTCCCCTTCTGTGAACCAATGCCACACCCCAAAATGACCGAGATGCCAAGGACTCCAATGCCCAGCATGCCTCACTGCCTCAACAGGTGTAGCTGATCAAGTAATGGGATAAAAGCCGACCTGGCTGATTGAAGCGAGAGACTGTGCTGCTGAGGAAGAGACATGTGGAGCAAGAGAGTGCCACTAAAGACAAAGCCAGAGAGTTGTGAGAACAGGTTTTATTTGAACTTTGACCGTTGTTGAACTACTTTAAATTGTACTTTGTGCGCCAGTTTTGGAATCCCATGAACAGACTTTATTTCAAGTTGTTGCATTTTTGATCATATGTTTTTCCTGCTTTCATTTGTACTTTGTAAAGAGAGTAGTTTTGAACTCTAAGAACCAACCTGATTTTGATTACTGTCTTTTGACCACCTGTTTTGATATAGTTTCTTTGAACTTTGAGTGACAAAATAAACATTTTATTGAGACACCTGACCTCTGTGACCCCATCTGCCCTGTTACACCTCACGCGACCCCACTATATATATATATATATATATATATATATATATATATATATATATATATATATATATATATATATATATATATAATTTGATTAATAACCCAATCTAAACATTGAGGAAGATCGTTTTTAATTTTAAGAAAAAGTGCCTACCAAACACTATGTCCTACTCATGCAAGTAACCCACAAAAAATAATTATGTGCACCCCTGGTTATCTTTGTGCTCCTTTCTACTGAATAGGTGCATCATTAACTCTCATCAAATGTCATGTGGGACTTCTCAGTGAGCATGATTTAACAAGCATGGCAATTACCACTACTGCTACTATTACTACTACACAGGGTCAACTTGATTTAAATAGCCTTTTCCTTAGTGACCCTTCAAAAACTGCTTTGTATGTTTACTTGTGTTTTCTTTGTATAAAATTTCAATTTACTTGAAGATCTTAAATATTAAAGTGGGTGCACTATAAAAGAAAAAAAAACATGTTGAAGGAGATACCTATTTTCTTATGGCATTGGACGTCAAATAGAATTCTGTAATGCCATCATCATACAGAAGGCTGCTGTACCCTAAATTGTTGCAGAGTTTCACAGTGATTTTACCTCCTGTAAACTCAAGTAAGACATTATCCCCATGACGTTATTGCATTATCACTTATCGTCATCTTTATGTGCAGTATCAAATTGTGACTGTAACCACAGGGTTGCTAGGTGCCTCTGGCAGAATTAACGTCATGGCCATGGATTATTTGCCCAAACTTGCATTTGATGTAATCTTGCTAAACCTCCATGGACACCTCTTCTTAGTAGCGCCGAGTTATCATGTACCATCATGCCTGCTGCTGTTCTGTTAAAAAGTCATTTCCAGGTCATAGACTTACTATATTTGTGGTAAATTTACAAAAGACTGACTTACAGATTGTCACTGTTTGTAACAGCTTCACCCCTATGTCTTATTTATCTACAGGCAATGTTTTAAGAAATATATTTATGCTATTAAGTTCCTATCCCACTTGGGGTCGATCAATGTTGACTGTTGGGTAACTTGACAAAACGCATGGGCACATCAGTTTGTCAAGTTTTGTTTTAGGTAGCAAATGTTCATTGACGGCGGTTCATTGAAGGTGCCAACATGTGTGTTCACGTCAGTTTGTCAGGGCTTGTTATAGTAGCAAATGTCCATTACACAGATGTTGTTCCATAATTTAAGTGTTTTTTCTTGTTGCAAGAAAATTTTAACATGTTCTAAATTTCTTTGCAACAAGAATCGTACAGGAAAATGTGTGACCTTAAACAAACCCAGGCAAGAATGTAACTTTTGCTTGAAAACACTTGCCATTGTTCGCTGCTCAGTGAATAAGGACATTAATGGTCGTAATTTCGTACAAATATTTATGTTATCTGTTTGGCTATACAGTCCCACTGCACTTTGCATCTCATTGCTGTTTTTATACAAATATCCCCTCGTTTTATTCTTTGAAGATTACACAGTTGTCCCCAAACCTTTGTTGTTTCATCATCACAATATTCATGAGTTTATAAATTAAAACCACCAAGCATATTTTTGCATATTGGCACTTTTTTTTTTAATAAGCATTTTTGCTCATACTGCAGAAACATGTTTTCCTTGTTAATATTGATTGCCATATTTTTTCCACATCTCCATTTGAAATACTTTATTTCCCTCAGAATTAAATTAGATAGAAGAGGAAACAGTCATATATTGTTACAACATCTCCGTGCTGTATAGATAAAGGGGAAAACAGCACAGACATGATCCAAAGCTTTGGAAAAGCTCCTCTTTAGCAGCGGTTCCCAACTGTTTTATCAACACAGACCAGGTTTACACTTGTGGGGGTTACACATGCCTTCAAAATAACATACAGATAGAACACAAAATGAATAGAACCACACACATTAAATTTTAACTCACAGTTATGCCAACTCAATGGAAGCCCTGAGCTTGTTTCTCTGCAACAAGCCAGGCCCATTTAGGAGTGATGGGCCTGGTTTTATGCGTGAAGCCATTTGAAACTGCGGTGATTTACGGCTATAAAAATAAACTTGGCTTGACATAAAACAATGACAGTCGAAGTGTAAAATTCAGTTGTATTGTTTTTGTTGCGGTATCTGCAGAAAACCCCACTTCACACAGAGGGGATATCGGAAATGGAAACGTGGTTTTGAGTGTTATGGTGGCGACTCAGTGTATTCTGCCATGACTGAAATAAGGAACACCTACAGAGTTGTTTTCTTGAAGATTCTCTTAAGGCCGCTGTCATTTGTGATCTCCAGAAGTTGATCATCTTCTTGCAGAGAAAAATCTTTCTTTGTTTTCGAAGTTACAGGCTCTTCTCTTGCCTCTTGACTTGGCATGTTCCCCTTCCATACAACATTTTCCAAAGATGTCCGTTTCTGACTCATTTTTCTACTTTCTTGTTGAATTTGTAGGTAAAAGTAACCAAAACAGAGTAAAGAAAATCTGGTCACTTTTTCAAAATACTGTAAAATATTTTTTAGACTCAGATAATACATAAAGCAGAGATATAGTAATTATTTTTTTCTTGTGAGGCTCGTTACCAATTAATCCATGAAGCAGCATTGGGCACAGGTGGTTGGGGACCCCTGTCCTTGACAACATTTTCCCATGTTGCTTTTTCTATCCTCTTACCCTGAGTGAGAAAGTCAAACATGGAGTATCTTCAGCACATTTTTAACATTCCCCTGTGAGGACCATCATTACTCAGCCCCTCTGTATTTCCTCTCATTTCATCTAATCATTTAGTTCTATTAGTAATATCTGCCTTTGTGTCACTGATCATAGAACATAGTTAAAAGTGTGTTTAAATATTTTGAATGTACCCTGTTACGACTATGCATCGAGTCTGTCAGTGTACTAAATGGCAGCCTGTCTGTGCTTGCTTTTCTTCTCTACAGCTGCAGCAGTAGTGTGTGCGTGTGTGTGTGTGCGCGCGTGTGTGTGTGTGTCTGTATGTGTGTGAGCCAAAGCGGCAAAGATGACAGAGTACAAGCTGGTGGTGGTGGGTGCTGGAGGCGTGGGCAAGAGTGCACTCACCATACAACTCATCCAGAACCACTTTGTGGATGAATATGATCCCACCATAGAGGTACAACAGTTTTCCTTTATGTCTTTTTTCACTGCTGCACACATTTGATATATTCCTGCTTCTGTCCCACTGGAATCCTCAGTTAAAAGCTTAAGGAAAGTGCAAAACCATTTCATGTTACAGCCATTGTAGTGGTGGAGTGCCTGCTGTATTGTAGAATTTACTTTCTTTATGAATTCAACTGGTATGTAGGAAAAAAAGGGAAATTGTGTCTCAGATAGAAATTATTGACTGGCCAATGTTTACGTGAGTACACTGACGGAGTAATCAGTCATACACATGCTTGCTTGTAAGGTTTTGCCCCCCGTCCACCACTTCCATTTTCTCCCATTTTCATTCGCTTTTTCTCACCCCGCCTGCCTCTGAGCAGACAATGTCCTTTTTGTGGATTTGCATTCCTGGCTCCTATGCTCAAATAAACAAAGGGAAGGCACTCCCATGTTTTTGTGGCTACACATTAGAGGGCTAAATACTGACTTGATTCCTTGATTGTGGTGTTAAAATGACCTGAAATTGGAAAGGGAATTAATCAATGTGAATATGGAGTTTTACATTTTTAACTTTTGAGTTTGACACGCAGTCCCTTAAAATACTAGCATAGTTGTTTTTTTTTTTGTTGTTTTTTGTGGGCTCATCATGAGTTCAGTTTGTCAAAATAACTTGTCTTTCAAACAAAGGCACCTATAAATTTAATCCCAATCTGTTAGAGAGCACATGTTTGTCCACCACCGACATTGTTGGAATTTCAAACAAATTTTCTGGCTCCCACCATCATAA
Source organism: Hippichthys cyanospilos (assembly GCF_059441005.1). Classification (NCBI taxonomy): domain Eukaryota; kingdom Metazoa; phylum Chordata; class Actinopteri; order Syngnathiformes; family Syngnathidae; genus Hippichthys; species Hippichthys cyanospilos. The sequence continues at coordinate 7,731,517 of NC_142374.1, forward strand.
CCCTAACTTAATTAGTGAATTTGAAGGATTTTCAACTAATACAAGTGAAAAAAAGCTAACCACAGTTTCTATTAAAATCTTAATTTTACAATATTATAAGATTGTACCTTACCACAGCTGTTTTCATACTGTATTCATGACAAATTGTTAAATCAATAAACAGTAAAGTCGGGGCTGAATTCATTATTTTCATGTGCATCTCAGCTAGAACTCGGCCAAGAGTGAAATTACCATCTACAATGTGCACAATCTTACAGCAGTGTCGGCTTGCCCCTCACCGAATGAATGCAAGACTCGCCTCTGCTTACTATTGCAAGCTACAACCGTTCACAAACAAAAAGCAATTTCAGGTTTCATGCTAATGTCTTTATTATTGGCTGAAAAGTACAGTACTTAATTTATAATTTTGTATGTACCTGTGGCTACTGCCTAGAACTCAAAAGTAAATTGAGTCTGCATAGATAGGGAGATCGATTGGGCAATCTTGTTTCCTCTTCTTTGTGGCCGTCTGACCATTGGACCATATTTTTATGGTTAAAAAAAATACAGTAGAGTATTTTATTATGTAGAAAGCTTCTAACTCCACTACATTCAAAATGCCTTCATGTCACTTCATGTGGCCACTGTGGAAGAGGGTAATGTGAAGTAAATGATGCCTATGACACTTCACCTAATGCCGTATTCTTCTTCTTCCAACAATGAAGAGGCTAGCACCTATTTTGGAATACTTGTTGAAAAAGAGAAACAAGAAAAAGCAAAACAGTTATGTCTGTGCTGGTCATTAATCAGAGGTGCTACATGTGACGGTGACTTCTGACAACTTTTGTACAACTTCAATGACCAGATCTGATCTACCACAGCCAAAAAAAAGTCCTGCTATCATTTATGAAAATTAATCCATTATGTTTGTTTTGCAGGACTCATACAGGAAACAGGTTGTGATTGACGGTGAGACCTGCTTGCTGGACATTCTGGATACTGCAGGTCAAGAGGAATATAGCGCAATGAGGGACCAATACATGAGGACAGGGGAGGGATTTCTCTGCGTGTTTGCAATCAACAACACCAAGTCCTTTGAGGACATTCATCAATACAGGTGTGATAAAATGACAAGAGTGGGCATTATCTGACCTGGATTTTGGCAAGTTTATGAATCCCAATCCAAATCACCTGATTTTAAGGATTTGCCAATATGAGTACTGATTGAATACCTTGGCAATTTATTAAGCAAACAATTTTTATTAACAAAAATATGCCACTGTCGCACGTTTTATTAGCAGTGATTTTAACAAGTTACTTAAAACATTAAAATCCTTTGGTTTTTGTTTGTTTATGGGGGTCCACATCTGGTTTTTAAAAGTGACGTAAAAGATTAAAGTGGTTGAGTTAAATGCATCTCTATCCTTTCCACCACACAAAATGCTCAATTTGCACTCATAGCAAATCTTCACTTTGCAGATTAAAAATTTTCCATACAAACAGTATCATCATTACATGACACTTGCTCACTCACGTAGGCTTCTCGTGACAACTACCAGAATAGTCCCTCTCTGGCTGTGTTTGCGTCTGGTGTTGCCTGCTGTGTTTGCAATGTTGTGTAATATATGTTTTTGTTGTGTTTTGTTGTTTTTTAATCAATATCTGTGTACTTTGGGTTATTTTGTTGCTTTATAGCTCTTAAAGGGACACTGTGTAGGATTTGACAGTTTTTCATTACGGACTGCAGGAGGTGCTGTATTTACCGGTGTTCGTAGCTATAACAAACATGGCAGTGTCTGAAAAAGTGCTACCGCCCATGCAATATAATTAACCTACGATTATATTTAAAACATACTGTTGGTCGTTAAGAACACATTTATTTGCAAGTTGTTGTTTTTTTTAATTTAATTTAATTTATAATCATTCATTTTATTCCTTTTTAATGAAAAACGGTCTAAATCTTACACAGTGTCCCTGTAACGATAAAACAACAGCAATATAATTGAAATGAAATAAAAATTATGTGATTTTCGATCACAGGACTGGGACATTGTTAGTGTGCAGTGCACATTTCTAGGTACACCGTGCTAGAAAATCCAAAAAGAGAGGCATGCCTTTCCGCCGTGTGTGCCAGCTCTGCAGTGATTGTGTGATGTCAGGCTGTAGCATTTAACACGGCTAAAGAAAGCTTAGCTCCAACTGGAGGATTACGGCACCATGCCAATGACATCGATCCTGACTCAATTAGGGGAGCTGGAGATGGGACTCACAAGGACAGAGAAGGAGAAAGAGAGGAGTTTCTCTATACATTATTTGAATTTGTGACAGACATCACATGCCAGGTCATTGAGGCTGTATATCTTTGATAGCCCTCCCTTGATTCAACTAGTCAAAGTACAATAAAATATTTCAAAAGAAAATTTCCCTGGCGGTTGTGCAACAACCCTCTTCATAATTGCAGCACTTATGTTGTATATAGTTTTTTTTGGGCTTGAAACACTTACCTCATTTGACTTAAGCACATAAGCTGAGGTGGGTAAACAATATTAGTGGTGTTAATGACAGATGGTCTAGCTTTGTCCATTGTGAATCTGTCCTGCTACACCATAACTGAGAGGAAAGGAGCTAATAGATTGATCAGACCCCTCCTCCCTGTCAGTTTCCTTTGGCTTTTGGCTGCTGTAGCAATGAGGTAATGCGTTTTGCCGCCTGCCTGTCGTCCATCTCCACCCCCCACCCCCCACTCTCCACCCTCCCTCCTCCTCTCCAGCACCATCCTTCCTTTGGCAGTTCAGCAGTTCTCTGCACCACCAGGGACTGGATCCTCCTCAGGGTCTTAGTGCTACCCTGAGTTTGGCTTGCCAGTGGTGAAACATCTGCTGCTTACAGTTGAAGTCAGGGGCATGAAAGGGACATTGTAGTATGATTAAACATTGCGTTGTATCTAGGCTGGTTTAAAAACAGCATGAGAGTTCCAATGTTTAATTATGTCTGTTCTGTTTTGTGTGTGACCGACAGAGAACAGATTAAACGGGTTAAGGACTCAGATGACGTTCCCATGGTGCTCGTGGGCAACAAGTGTGACCTCCCGGCACGCACAGTGGACACAAGGCAAGCCCAGGAACTCGCCCGTTCATACGGTATACCTTACATCGAAACGTCTGCAAAGACAAGACAGGTACATCATGCAAAGCTGCCATTCCTTTATTAGACATGCCATTAAAAACCAAATTGGCAATAGTCATTGTACATCCGACCCAGAACAACAAGAATTATTTTTCAGTGCCACAGTTTGGTACATCATACATCAAAACCTTATCAGGAAATTACGACAACCTAGAAATCAAATGTGTTACATTTATGTTATGTTTATGTCATGCATCGCTTGGATGATTGTGCTGTACTAGGCGCAATGACTCATATCCAGGTTACATTAACTGGAGAACAGAAACACATTTTAAAGGACTCAAAAGTAGTGATCGCTTTATAGCCCTCCACCCTGAGCTACGTATTATATGTTCTATATGTCTACATAAAGACTGGCAATTCATCACTGGTAGATCTGTGATTCAAATGAGAGACAAAGAATTAAATGAGGATCTTTTGTCTATTTCCCAGCAGTATGCTATCTTGATAAAGATTTATTGAGATGATCACCATGGTAACATTGGCATAATTCTCCATGGCATGCTCTCCTGAAGGTTTTGCTCTCCCTGTGGAGAGGTGTTGTTGTGCAACTCTTAAAACTGATCATAGTAAAGTGCACAAAGTTGTCATCTGTTTTCTAAATAACTCAACAGTTCTATATTTTCTCCCATGTACCAATCATTTAAATTAATTGTAGTGTATTTTCTGTATTTTTGTATGTACAGGGAGTAGAAGATGCCTTCTACACATTGGTCAGGGAAATTAGGCAACACAAGCTAAGGAAGCTGAACCCACCAGATGAGAGTGGTCAGGACTGTATGAGCTGTCGCTGTGTGGTATCGTGATGAAGGTGATACTACTTTTACATTTAAAGCCGCATTGTGTATAACTAAGAGTTGCAGTTTACTCGCATTACGTGAATGCAGCACGTTCACTCCGGCGTCTCAGAGAGATCGTACTTTGGAAGCTTACACCAAGAGAGTGAGCAAATACAAATACAATTCTCTATTGGTTTCAGCGCACAGAAGCGCGGAATCTACAAAACTTGGGCAAATATGTCAATACCAGTTAGTTACTCCGGGCTTCCGCAGACATAAACAAGGAGACCACAGCCAGAGGTGGGAAGTCCAATGGCACTGCTACATGACGACTGACAAAAGCACGCAGTATGAACTCCATGGCGAAAAACCAACAGTTTCCACACTTTTTCTAAATGCAAACACAACTTTTAACATCAAGTAGAATGCAGGGCAGCAATCCAGGCACACGAGGATTAACAACAGGAAACAACATTGGCATGAAGTGGGATGTCTACGATACAAGGAAGCCACAGTTGATCTTTCTGACCGTACTTTCCATGATAAATTTCTGGTGAATCTCAATGTCTTTGCTGCCTATGTGTGCATGTGCATTTGGTGGGTTTATTCAATTGCGCAGAATAACTAGTCATTTTAACTCACAAACAGAGCGTTGTGCACCGTCGTGAAACTTGTGCTGCCGTTTGTGCACCCCCCCTTCTCCTTTTATTTACAATTGGCATACAAACCTTCTCTTTCCTCTTTTTTCCAATTTTATTTGTGATTGGCATACAATCCAGAAACTTGCTCAGCTGCACACAAGATGCAAACTGACATCCAAAACGTGGTTTGAATTATGTTGGTGAAAGTTTTCCTCCTTTGCTTTCCTTAGCTAAAAGAAACATAAAGCCTCCATCTCCATCAGGTAATATAATTAGTGAGTACTAAATGAATTGATAGACTCAAAAAATAAATTTAAAAAATATTGATGCATATTGACGCATGCCAATGTACTTACATATGTGTGTTTAAAGAACTGCCTTTGGTACAGAACTGTCATAAAAATATGACCTCCTAAATTGCAACTGTGCTAGTATTTGCATTTTGAGAATAATATTTTTTTTTTATCCTGTCACCTATTTTCTCCAGCTTCCCTTTCACAGCTTGGAAAGAAATCCTACAGCACAAGAAGCCACATCATGGACTTAAAAATAGGAAGACTGAATGATGAAAATCAAATAAAAGATTGCAAATTTGCTGTTGCAAGAAGAAGCTAAACCAGAGCCCTTTTTACAGAAAGGATTTGGACTGACTGTTGCCTATGTGGCTATCTGAGCAAGCTTGGCCAACTTTTCTTTTTTTTTCTTTTTGCTTCATGTCAACAGAGCAAAATCACTAATCACTATAGTCAACCCCAACACGGTCTTGCTGGGTAACTAACTTATTGTTTTCAGTCTCAACACTGGTCCTACAAACGGTGCCACAGATCCTAAAGTCCCGTTCACTTCACAGAATACTGTACTCATTCCTGTACCCTTATTTTCATACTGGACCCAGGTAGGTATTGGACATTTGTTTGCTCCATAACCACTCGTGTAACCCACTTAAAAAATCTGACTACATCCCTTTAAAGGTGGGGACCGACCAAGGAATTCACAGAGGGTGTTCTCGTTGTTCACAGTTAGCCTCGCTGCAAAATATGTACTGTACATTTTGTTTTTTCACTGGACAATATTTTCATATTTTTGGGATGGACAATAAGAATATCATTGAGCTTAATTCATTGAACTATTACACACAATTACTTGTACTTACAGTATGTGTGTATAATATATCAATTGAATCAGGAAATCTTATTTGATCTGCATTGAATTAAATCCAATTGAATTGTTCTACTTGAAGACAAAGAGACACGTTTTGAATAGCCTTATTAGGTGCAAATATCTTTAAAGGAATGGCCACATTTACAATAACCTTCTGAACCTTCTGTAAAATGACAACAAGAATAGCAAGGCATCATCTCTTGAACTTAGCCATACCATATTGAATCATTTAACGTTAAAATAAGCCGTTCTGCAATTGTATACCCCGCTCGCCCATGTATAGATACGTACCACATCATCTTTTTTGGAGAAATGTAAAGTACACCATTAATATGTACATATATATTCACTGGCGACAGACATTTTGGTTCTGGGTGCAGTTACCTTACATTCTTTGCTAAAAGTTGTCCATGAAATTATAATGATGCTAATAATAATAATAATGGTTGTTCAATTGCAATGGTTACTGCACAGTATATTGATGCTAGTGCAGTAGGTTTTACTGTATATCTGCCCAGTTTACATTGCACTGTTGGCAAGGGAGGGTCCAGTGCTATAGCACAGTTGCCATAGCTGGAGGAACTTGCCTATAAGATAGGAGCAACATGCTATGCTTGCACAGTTACACAGGTTTTAGTAGAGTTTATTTCAAAATACTTGCAATCATTGCTCCATGTGCACTGAAACCTCATTACAGAGTTTTTAAAGATTTATCATTCTTTCCAGAGTGTAACACACACTCACATACTCCTAGGAATGCTTAAACTTCCCACACGCCACACTACCCTCAAGAACCACTTGTACTGTACATTAGGGCTGCACAATTAATCTAATTTTAATTGCAATCATGATATTGGCTGCCACAATTAATTAAGCTCATCCTCAGCAATATTAACATTTAAAAAGTCAAGCTTTTTTTTTTTTTTTTTTTATTACAAGTCAAATCAAGCACTTTGTTATCCTACTACTAGGGGATAATGTTTCCAAACACATTTGCATGACAAAAGGGTCTGCTTTTCTCACCCTAATATATTATTTACCATTGTCAAATGGTGCTGACTTTTTGCCTGAGTCTTAATATATACCGTGTTAGCTGTCAATTGAGACCCATTTTGAAAAATCTGCTTGGCAAAAAATTTGAATGAATTCGGTTTCAAATGACCAAAAATGACAATTTGACTGCAATTGATTAAAATTAAATAACGTGCTTGGTTCTAATGAGGCTTACTTTTTTTCAGTGGTTTACACTCAGCAAGTAAATTAACCTGTGTGCCAAATTTTTGCCATGTCTTGGGGGGGTGAGTTTGTTTTAATTATTATTCACTTTATTTATTTTAGGTTATTATTTGTATGTATCAAGCCTTGAAGTCTTGTCTCTAGACTGATGGTTTTAGAAAAGGGCAATAAATAGACGTGTTTGACCAAACCTGATGAATAATCGTGATTTCAATATTGACCAAAATAATTGTGATTATTATTTTGGCCATAATCGTGCAGCCCTACTGTACATATACCTGTATGTGAACGATTAATATGTGTCATGGATGCTGAATCTGGGGTATGTTGTTGTGTTTCTCAGTGCTGAGTCGCTCACATGCTTTACTACTGCATTCGCTACCTGGCTGGCTACCTGGCAGCTTCTTATATCTAAACATGAGAAGTTCTGTCTGTTGTTTACCTTGTGTGTCATGACAGAAAAAAAGCATGTCCGGTTTAGACGTGAACTTCAGAGAAATTGAAGGTCAAACTACCGCATATTCAAGTTTGTCTGAATGAGTTTTTCAGTAGTACTATATAGCCAATGAAAGCCAAATTGCCTCACTCTTGCTGTGTTAATCATATTTAATGGCCTAATTTCTTAATGAATCCCGCTCAAGTCCCATGTAAACATAACACTGTTTACCCTTTATTGTGGAGGTTAGGTCACTTTTTTCTGCTCTTTGATCGCATGAACAACCATGCTACTGTCTGAATGGTAAGCAGTTCTTAACTATTCATTCTTTGCTCAAATGAATAGGATGGACTGTGAATGTGTCTTTTGAAAATACTCAACTAAAACTGTTTTAAGATTCATTTTGTTGTATGTGTTACACTGAAACATTTTGATGAAACCTTTGTGGAGTCCCAAATGCTTGTTGTCTCCCTGTCAAACTTTATACTGTACTGTTTATCAAATCCATAATAATACCGCAACACCATAAATCTATGCATACATTCTCATCGTCTTTGAATGTTTCATATTGTTGCCGCATGGATACTTAGCCAGTAAACAACCAAGTATACATGTCCCGATAAGACTGTACAAAACTGTGGAGGTTTGGACTCCTCTACTTATCAGTTGTCTCAAGGGCTTCTCTTTCCCTTGAACACTATTGAATGGAAAGTGTGGTTGGAATTTGTAAAAATGTTGGCTATTTAGCTATTTAAGATGTATGTACGCTTTGGACAAAAAAAAAAAAAAACATGTCAAACATAATGCAGGTCAGGAATAAAGATGTTAAGATAACAATGTTGTAGTCTTGTCTGTTGTGTGTTGCATGCAATTGCATTTGCAATTTTCTGCTACCTACAGGTGAGACCTGGAAGGTCTTAGAACGACCTCGATCAAAAAGATAATTTACGCTGACTTTTTTCACAATGACAGTATTGCTCTGGTTAATAGCACTACTATGGTGGCCCTCAACCACACAACACAACAGCTAATAAATTCATGCAAAATGACAAATAACAATAGCAATTTAAATACAAAAGCAAATACATAAATACAAATTTGAAAACATGCCATCAATTAACTACTGTAATCACTCCAACTAAACAGGCACTTCAGTGTATGTTCTTAAGGCAACTCATAAATCATTTTAAAGTGTGAATTGAATCACTATTTCACCAACAATTTTTAGTGTGTTGGCAAAAGAGATGAATGGGTTTTGGTCAAGATTTCAAAGTGCTGTATGGTAGCAGACAAAAGTTTTCACATACTTGTTGTTTATTCTTTGAAAAAATGCTGTTAATATAACATATACTTGATGAATTAATAGGTCAGAGAACCAAGATGTTTGGGCTGTTTAGCCTAATTAGGTTTTTATGGTATGTAAGTCACATGATTGTCATATCATGCCCCTGCTCTCTGATTGGCTTTTTGGGGGTTGTAAAGTTGTGAGCTTGACCATAAACATACGGGAAAAGCAATCACAGGTTAGTGACTCAGTTTGTGATCTTAGAAGACAGCAAGACGATTTTTAGATACAAACTACAATCATGACATTCTGCAAAAACCATATAAAGAAAATGCTGCCCAAGGTAAGGGAAAATCAATGTACTGTGTGTATGTACGTATACATCTTACCGTATGTAGATACTGTAGATAGCTCTTATACCATACAGTAGCAATATCCACATGTGTAACTGCAAACAGTTTTATCAATTTTTGTTTGTATGCTTGTTTTTTTTTGCCTAGGCATATCTTCGTAACCATGTGGCCCATGAAATACACATTGCATTGACCCATTTCAAAAACCTTGTTCCAACGGTGGATGAATACAGTAAGAAACTTGGAAAAAAAAATACTTTTTTTCATGTGGCGATAGTGGCTTTTGTAACAAGTACTTAAAATAATCGTGTTGCTTTGTTCAGTTTACAATGACGGAACCACCAAGGTTTTGATGAGTCTAACAGGAACTATCCCCATCCATTTTAAAGGTAATGATTGAACATTTCGTATCAGGGGCATAGCCGTTATGTCCACACTAAAAGCATTTCACAAGTGTTGATAAACACCGTCTCTGACACTATGTTAGATTTGAGTTACAACATCCCCATATGTGTGTGGCTTGAAGAGAGTTATCCTCAGTCAGCCCCCATCTGCTACGTCAAGCCTACTAGGGAGATGATGATCTTGCGGGGAAACTACATCGCCGGCGATGGTGAAATCATGCTACCATACCTCCAGGAGTGGCAGCAGGTGAAAAGCACATGTGAGAGCTTTATGATAAAGTTATGCATAGGATACACTAATCCTTCATTGGCGCTCTCAGGGGAAGTGTGACCTGGTGAGCACCTTGCAGGTGATGGTTGCCACATTTGGAGACGTCCCTCCCATTTGTATGCAGCCTCATCGTCAGTCTGCACAGGCATCATGTAAGTAAACCCTATAAGGTACGTTTGGGGGGGGTCATAACTTTTTCCCCCAGGATGTCTGTGTCAATCAACATCCTGGCCTCTATCTGCAGACTGCGCAGCCATACTTCAGTTTCGTGCAAGGATAAACCTTGTTTTAGCTGTTTGGCAGCTGTGCACCATTGTGGGTCTTCTAGTGTACCATTTCCTTTGGCTTGCACACCTGGCAATTTGGTGGCTGAAAGTTGATTAGAATTTACACCTGCTAGAAACACATCTAGCTGTTGGCGTAATTTGCTGTTGATGACAGGCACACACTCTGGTTGTGTGGTTGATGGCATCATACTTTGTATTTCAATTATACAATATATTCAGTGTGATTCAATGTTGAAATCAATTAATTAACCATGACTCTTCTTATTATTATTATTATTATTTACATCATACCCCTTCCTGCAGGGTTGGAGGAAGGTTGGAGGTTGGAGGAATAAAAAACAGACTTTTATATGTGTATATAGGGCAAGGCAAATCAAATCAATCTGATTAAGTTGTCAATTCAAAAAGTGAAAAAAAAAGAGCTGAAGTTTGAAATCAAGTTTTTGCAGAGGTGACAGGATGGTGACAGGCAGGATGGATGGTTTAGAAGAAGTATTTGCAATAGTTTCTAAGAGCTTAATTATGGCATTTAAGTTATACACAAACAATGAATAGCTGTTTTTTGCACAACCTCAGAATGTTAAGTTCAAACAGAGACTTCAGTACTAGTTGACGGGACATCTCTTACAGACGTTGTGCAAGGGCTTGCTATAAGGGTTAGAGTGTCGAGCGGCTTTCATTGCAACAACAACTCAAACACCTAATCCTAATAGTGACGTCTGTGAGTTATATTAAAAACGTATTTAAAATCAGTATAAGTTATTTCTGTCTGAACATTATACAGTTTGTGGTGGTGGGGGGGGGTAAGGAGATCAAGATACAACAAAACATTCTGTATCCTAGATGAACGCTAAATAATAACTGGGTCATGTCAGATCAAATGTTAGATTGTGTACAGTGCTCATAAACTTTGGACTTCCCTGTCCTCAATACTTGTTTTAGGTTCACTGCAGTTCTACAACCAGTCACAGGTGCTTTCCTGGCCAGATGGCAGTTTGTATTTGTCTTTATCAACAGAAGACGGTCAACTTGTCCTACAAGGAAATGAAACCAGCTGTTAATGGATTTTATTATTGATCTTTTTTCTTACGAATCGTGTGCATAGGTATCATGGTCATGACTGGTTGTCATGTAGATTTTTTATTCATTTTAACAGTCAAGTAACATTTAAAACATTATTATATATATATATATATATATATACACAAAATTTTGTGATGTATGTGTGTACATATACATATTTATGTACATGTTACATCAAACATTTCATAAACTATGTAAATTTTATTGGAACATACAAATAGCTAACATGACATACGTCTTCTCAAAACATGATCTGTTTTGAATAAAATATAATCTGGATGTTAAATCATGCTTACTTGTAAATTATTGTTCCCAACGTTTAACATTTAATTTCAAGTTTGTAGTTTGATTTTGATTCCAGCACGAGTGTAGAAGAAGACATTGTGTTTTTTCTTGTTTTTATTTTTGTTTTTATTTTATATCCTTGCTCCTCATATAAAATAAATCTTACGTTTGTTTTCCCAATGTGTTTGAGTTGTGTTTTTGTACCACCATGTTTCAAATTGGAACGATTGTGATACGTACTGGTAAAATGGAAACCATGTAAATTTAAGAAGAAAAACACGTATAATGTTAGTTAAAACAAAATAGTTTAAAAAAAGAAATGATCATTCTCGTTTAACGACTTAATTCTTTCTCGCTGTCGTTTAGCGCTGTATTATTTTGTATGATTTTGTTTTGCTAATAAAGTTTTTCACCAGACGTCATCAATTCTCCCGGAAAATGTCAGGCGTAGTACCGGAAATTCGTTATGTTGTCAAGTCAGATAGTTGACTGTGGAACCTATGTTGTTTATAACGGGGAGCCAGTTTATCATTCGGCGTTTCTGTATTGCTTTGTTCTGAGATCAAAAGACAGACGTTCACTTTAATCAGGTGGACTTTTTTTTTTAATTCAAATAACCTGGTAATTTGTGTTTCATCCAGCTTCGGGCCGTCCTAACATAAGCCTAGCATTTGCGGAATTCTTGCTAGCGAACCTCAGGTTGTGTTAGCGATCTGCTCGCTAGTCTCATATTTCTTGGTTTTGCTGAAACAATCCAAACTTTGAAAGTATGGCAGTTGTCAACGAAGGTGCCCTGAAGAAAATGCTGAAGGTAAACCCGCCTTTTATTGAGTATCGAAACTTGTTAGCATGGCAGCTAACGTGACCGAAACGTAACATGACAGTACAATAGCTTTGCCATTTCCTGGTATGTTTAAATGGCGTGTTTGTGAAACATCATGTGTTATAAGCTGTTTGTACTGTCTAACCTGATCGATGTCGTCAGCGTTTACGATTGGCATAACTGGCACATGGAATTTCCGATGTCCGATTTATTTAACGTAACAAAACGAAGGAATTCATCACTTATTGTAAACAACTTATTAGACAGCATGTTCGGTCGAAATCACGTTGTAAGGAACTAGAGTACAGTTAAAATTATTGTGTATTCACCGTAAAGATACATGTTACAGATTTTCTCTCTGAACCAATGCTGTTACTTACAGTTAACTAATTATTTCGATTAGATAGCAGTTGGCCCAAAGACTTCCTACTTAAATAAACAACAAACATGCCAAGCTATTGTTCAGCAACAATTGTTTGGTCACTGTAGCAAACATAGATTTCACGTTACAATGCAACCCGTCATAACGTTCTTCTTTGTTTGGGGCTTTTCTGTGTTTAAAATACGGGAATGTGTTCATCGTCATCACTTCTCCCCTGTTTTGTCATTTTTCAGCAATACAAATACAGGGACCTGACTGTTCGTGAACTCACCAATGTCATCTCTCATTACAAAGACTTGAAACCTGTGATGGATGGCTATGGTAATCCAATATACTTACCAATTCTTATATCCACAGAAACCTCTAATATCAAACACAAGCTCAAAGTCACAAATCATCCACTGTGAGTCCACAGTCCAACTTAAACAACTTCAGTGGTGTTTGCTGTTAGAGGTTCCACTCTACTTCATTCTTGAGTGACTCACTATATGATAGTAGTTCATCTTTCCTCACCTGCTCAACTTGTTTTTTAGTGTTCAACGATGGCTCAACAAGGGACCTGATGAGTTTAACTGGAACAGTCCCAGTAAGCTATAGAGGTACATCCAGTGTTCTCATTATGTTTTGGACCTCGATGTTAAAATGATGATTCACGGTGAAGTATTGGTTAAGTATTTTGAAGAGAATCACATGTTCCCGGTCACTTTAACATTTGTCGCCTTCATGCTGGTCTACTGCCTGTTAACAAATGAGAAAAATGGCATTATATACAGTGTGGAATTTGGTGGATCGAGTAGATGAATAGATAAATGCCTGCACTTGTTAATGCATGTGTTTTCTCACAGGCAATGTCTACAACATCCCAGTGTGTCTTTGGTTGCTGGACACATATCCCTTCAACCCACCAATTTGTTTTGTTAAACCAACTAACACCATGATGATCAAAACTGGGAAACATATTGATGCCAATGGAAAAATCTACCTTCCTTATCTACATGAGTGGAAGCATGTAAGTCTGTTTACAATAGAGACTACACTGCACACTTTGTTTGGCCAACAGGGCTGGTGTTCTGCTCTTAATGGCAAACTACACTTGACAAAACTCAACAGACTTTGACACAACGCAAATTAATCATGACAATTGAAGTTAGACTGAAGTGAATTAATCAGTCACTTCAATCATTATTTCCATCTTCATCCACCCAGCCATAATTGAAATTTTGATGAACTGAATGTATCACTCACTCCAATCTTAATCTTATTCCATACAAACATACTAGGAGTGAGAATGCGACTGTCTCACGATTGGCTTAAATTACAATTTTTGGTTTTCCGATTCGATTCGGAATCAATGTTCGGTTCAAAACGACTTCATTGAATTAAATTAAAATAAATCTGCTTCAATCTATAGATGTGCAAAGAATCATCATACTTCAGTCTGCTTCACAGTTCACATTAAGAAAGGGAGGCAGTTCTCTTTTCAACAAAAACACCGTGTGGACAACTGCTACTCTTTGAAGCTAGTTATAAATCGTATAGCGTTTCGAGTATAAAATAAGATGAAACAAAAACAAAGTGCATCCGTGTTATAAAAAGGATAGAACAAGATACAAATGAAAATGATTTTATACATAGCATTTGGGACGTTTTAAATCAATTTAAATTGTAGTAAATGGGAATCCTGAATTTTTTTGTGACTCGTTTATGTTTATTTTTTTTGCACCCCGTAATACACACATACATACATACATACATACATACATACATATATACTTCAATCATTGATTGATTGATACATATATACTTACGAACGAATCAACGAAATGTCATAGAAAGTTGTCAAGGTTTTTTTTCTTTACGTTCTCTGAACACATTCTCTAATATATCTTTGTAATAAAACATCTTTGCAATGCTGGGTTAAATATGCAGTCCCACATGCCCACAAGAAATGAAATGGTCCAACTCATCAGGAAAAATACAGTTTTCACTAAAGAGTGAAAAATTGTGTTCTCTTGGACTCCTCGGATCCAAAAAGTATTAATTTGGGTTTTCTGTAATAAAGGCTTTCATTAATCGTCTTTTAATGTCATGATTTTAACAAGTGTTGTGAGTTCTTTCAATTTACAGGTACCTTTTTCATAAACCTGACATTACCTATTTGGTGGGGGTTGTCATTGTTGTTAAATTCTGTTCAGTGTGAAGTATTTCTTTTCTTATGTGACCTTTTACATTTCCATCTTTTTTTTTTCCCTCTCTAGCCGCAGTCAGACCTCTATGGTCTCATTCAGGTGATGATTGTGGTATTCGGAGAAGAGCCGCCAGTGTTTTCTCGCCCCACCACACAAGCGCCTTACCAAGCTTTCCAAGCTGCTGGACCTCCTAATCGTAAGTGGTTACGCACGCACACACACTCACATTGCTCTGTTTAACACCAGGTGGCGCTCCTTCCTTATAACAGTGCACTATGAAGTTGCATTAAAAAGGAGGCAATCATATGATGTGAATGTGCATATTCTTCCTCCTCTACCAGCTTCTTATGTACCTGGCATGACTGCAGTTTCACCTTATGGCCCAAGTCCAAATACAGGGTAAGATTTTTCACAATCATGCGCTTACACGAATTTTGTATGACAAGCGTGCTCTGTAGCCCGAGCTGTTTTATGACTTCATATCTTTAGTCCTTTGTATGTCGTGTGCTAAATTGTCTGAGTACGCTTACTTAATATTATTTGCATTTCTTCTACAGAGGCTACCCAGGTTACCAATACCCAGGGAGCAACTCTTATCCAGCTACCTCTGGTCCCACTCACTACCCTGCACAGACTCCCGTGTCCACAGTGGGTATGTATATTGTATTACATCTGCCACCATGACACGCACGGTACACTGTGCTATGAAAACAAAGTCTAAATCTATTATGTCAAAGACAACAATATACAAATGGTTTGTCACTGTGAGAGTAGTGTTGCAGCGCTTGAGTGTACAGCGGGAACTCTATGAATTCGCCTAGATGTGTTGTTAAGAACCGCACGTAATGAAGTAGTTTGCATAGTGGTAGCGTAAGAATGTCATAACTTGGTGCTACAAGGCACACTCATTCTGCTACTTTCATTTGTTTTTTTATTTGTCTTATAGATTCAACCTTCATATACAGTACATATCTACTGTAATTCTGATTTAATGGCTGTATGAGATGCCTTTACTAAAGCGAGTATCCCTTGTACAATCTCTTCAGTGACCACAAAGCAAACAAGTCAAACAACTCCGTTATCATCCCTTTAGATCTCACAAATTTTGATTGAAGTTGGCTTTTTTTAGCATTCAGAGAGGCTATAGTTTTAGCAAATGGCATCTACGTGACTATATGATGAATCATTTCTAATGAAGCCGATCAGATGAAATGAAGCTTCTCCATCTTTCTATGCTTCTGTGCAATTCAGCCATGTGACCTTTTTTGTGAAACCCGCTCACCCTGAGCCTGACTTTGGTGGCATGCTGAACCGACAGCAAAAGGTCATTTGATGTAACTAGAGTTGGGAACATTAAAGGCCAACAGGACGTACAGTATGGGCCTAAGCAAGCAAGTCTTCTCTGGTTATATGTGCTATATTTGGGGATGTAACAGTACCTTCACACAAAGACTGACTTGTGATCAGTTGTTTGGAAGCAGTTTGAGTTATCTGTAAATCCTTTGATAGTTCCCTATATTTAGTGGTGGAATAGGGGGTGAGCTCTGACATTTTTAGTGCTGATTTAAAAATGAGCTGCACATAATCTAGTGTTGGATGTACATAATCTGATATTTGTCAGCATATTTATTGATTCTTTTTTTTTCCCCTGTGGTTTTGACTGAGTAAGAATGCCTGTTTTCAGGTGCTTTCATGAATCATTTGAAACAGTCCCATTTTCATTTTATTGTTTTCCATTAAGCAAATCATGCATCGCAAAAAAACATTCAACATTGCTCTCTTACTGGTCACAAGAATTTGGACGAGGAGATGCTTACACATCTGAACAGATTTGTGGGGAGGGAAGAATACAAAGACAAGCAAATGGCAACTAAAGTTAGGCACCTACAGTATGGACGTTTTTTTTTTTTTTTTAATCCTGTCTGGCATTGTGCCAAGATGACCTGTGAGAAGCTGCTTGGTGTCACAGGGCATCCAGTGTGCCAGAAAAAAATATAAGAAGAAATAGAAGCAGGAGAAAAGAAATAATGGTGCAAGCCTAAACGTCAGGCTCTCAACACTACCCATTCCTTAATTCTGCCAGAATCTTTTTTTTTTATATGTCTGCACTTCTCCAAATCTCCTTTTACAACAGTCGATTAAAAAAAAAGTTTTGATGAAAAACACTTAATAATGTTAATCATTTGAAACTTAGTCTAGTGAGCTCCACTGATACCATGATACCTGGTGACTTTCAAGGCCACCGTTTTCCTAAAAACAACCCGGCATTCATAAAAGGGAGAATAAAGAATAAAAGAACATAGACTATTTGGATTAAAAGCATCTGTCTTAAAAAAAGAGTCGCTTTCTTTAGGTTCCAACAGGGATGGCACCATAGGTGAAGACACAATTCGTGCATCGCTCATCTCAGCTGTTAGTGACAAGCTTCGCTGGAGAATGAAAGAGGAAATGGACAGAGCTCAGGCCGAGTTGGATGCTCTCAAGCGAACAGAAGAAGACCTCAAGAAGGGTCATCAGAAACTGGAGGACATGATCTCTAGATTGGACCAGGAAGTGGTAATTAATTTTTTAAATACAGCATGTGTGTTATTGTTCAGCATTTGTGCCCTTTCTGTTTTGCAGATGTTTGGTTAGCCTAGGTCTGCACGTTGTGGAAATCCATATTAATACATTTATATATCCATTTATAGTTACACCTGTTTTTTTGTGTTTGTTTTTTTAATCCAATCCAATCAATGATAATGTTATGAATTAAATGTCTGAATTTGTATCACAGTTATTTTTGATATCAACGTAACTTTTTAGATGGGAATTATGGGTCGGTCTAAAACGGGTCTATCTGCACCGTTGTTACGTCCCTTCCCGGACCATGGTTTTGACTTGCCGACCGATTTTCATCGAACCAGGCTGACGTTGACAGAAACATCGAGTTGCTGAAGCGCAAGGACGAGGAGCTGACAGAAGCTTTGGAGAAGATGGAGCACCAGTCAGAGAACAACGACATAGACGACATCATTGTGCCGACAGCCCCCCTGTACAAACAAATCCTGAACTTGTATGCCGAGGAAAATGCCATCGAGGACACCATCTTCTACCTGGGAGAGGCCCTTCGCAGGGGTGTCATAGATCTGGAGGTTTTCCTCAAGGTGCACGTTTCAACACAACTTTTGAGATACTGAGACAAACTCTGCAGTTTTGTATTTGTCCTTCTATTTGTGTTGATTATTTCCTCTTTTGTTGCAGCACGTACGCATTTTGTCCAGAAAACAGTTCCAACTCCGCGCCCTCATGCAGAAAGCCCGCAAGACCGCCGGTCTCAGCGACCTCTACTGAGCTCCCCTAGTAGGAAATGGACATGTCTTCAGGCCCACTGGTTCTCTTTCCTCTTCCTCTGTTTTGTATAACATCAATAGTGGACCCACTGGGCTGTTTAAACACTCCTAAGATTTGTTGTTGTGACCTGGATCAAACCAAAAGCTTGAGATTTTTCCCAACACATATAAACACATGATGTGTATGGTTACCTGGTAACCAGGCCGCCTTGTTTGTTGAGTAAGCACAAAATGTTGGAGGCTGATGATTAAGAGACACCCCCCTCGTCATGAATAAATACCCAAAGTGGTTAACCCTAAGAAGACCCTTGATTTAGTGCTGCATGCAGCCTGAGCCACATTCGGAAAGCTTTTTTTTTTTTTTTAGTCTATTATGGCTTTAATTCGTGAACCTGTCTTGCTTTTCGCTCATCGTTTGCCTTTCCTCTTTCCACTTTCATGGTACATGTCAGCTGCTCAGGTTAGCCCTCCAATTTGACTGTTTGGCTGCATTAACCAATCATGTACAGTAGCTCTTCTACCCTGTACAGTAACTCTTGAGGACATTTTTACAAAAGATAGTCAATATTTTTATTTTTGCTGTCGCTGTCCACTCTGTTGTTTCTGGTGAGAAAGTAGTTATGTATTTTCCTTTTTTTTTGTAAACGTTTCTGAGTGTCTAGTTAAAAAAAAAAAAGAGCCTGTTATATTAATCAAATGTTAAGTTATGACAACACCTCTCATTTAACTTAGCCTTCTACTAAATGCACTTTGAGATGTATCATAGAGTATCTGCTGTTATTTTTTGTTTCAAGTTTAAACCATAGATCATCATTTATATCTGTAGTTTTGTGAATCGGTTCAATTAAAGACATCTGATTTCATGGCAAAACAAGATTTTTATTCGTGCTTAAAGGTCAAAATGACTTTGCCTTTCTACGGCCCACCACAATAATGTTTAGATAAAATGATTTAAGTAGCACTGGTTTTGGCGAGCAAAGGTATATTTGCAATCAACAACATTGACAAGTGTGTAATTTTACAGAGCACACCTAATCATAGTTCTATACCATCAATTTTGTCGCTCCACCCTTGGTTGGGAATCACTAATCTATAGCACCCAAGCTCATTTAAGGGGAAGTCAACCCTTTTTTTTTTTTTTTTAACAAAAATATGTTCTATGCAACATCTGCAGAGTAAACACGGTATTCTGACTGATACTGTGTTTGTGAAATAGGAATTTGTGTTTTTGTCCATGTCAGGAGGGTGACCGTTTTGCCACTTGCTAGGAACTGAAATTGACATCACAGTTGCTCAGGGCTCGACTATTGACCAATCATGACTGAGTTTGCAAATGACAAGTGACTAAACACAGAAAAAAATGTAGTTGTGATTGGTTGTTACCCCTGAGCAACCGTGTTATTTTCAGTCAACAGCCCTCTGAAATGGATAAAAACAGCTTGCTTTTTCTTCTTAATTCATATTCCACAAACCCAATGATAATGCTCTAATAAGACGAGTAGGGCATATACAACATATTAGGGCCAAGAAAATTTGGGGTTGACTTGGACATATACAGTCACTTTCAAATGTATTGGCTTGGGAAGATCAGCTCCTTTGTTTTGTTGTATTCTGAAGAAATTTGGGTTTCAAACCAAAAGACGAAACTCATGTTCTGATGTCCTGTTTTTATTGAATGGGATTTACATCAACTGAAAGAACATCTCTGTCTGGAAGGCACCCACTTTTAAAGTGAACAAATGTGTTGAAAAAGTTGTTTTTAAGTTACCGATAATTTAAAAATGGTTATCTAGGTTGCATAATTGCAATAATCGCATCAAATCTGGGAGCCATTGACTTGACTAGGCACCCGTGCTTTTCCCAGCCTTTACTGCAGCTTCTTTAAGTTCTTGTTTGTTTCTGAGAGCTTCTCTTTTGAGTCTTCTATACAGAGGGTAAAAATGATTGCACTGTTCATTTAAGATTTGGCTTCAAATTTGTACTTTTTCCCTCTGGTGAAATCTTTTGTTTTGTTGACATTGTTTTTGTTGTTTGTCTTGTTGCATTGGCCTGTATGTTTTTTTGTTGTTGTTGTTTTTTTTGTTTTTTGGTCTTATTTTGGTAAACTGATACATTCACCCCTGTCCTATGGACATTGGCAGTGATGCCACTAACCTTTTTGGCATGTTTTCACAGTTAGCGCAATGTTTCTCAGTACGCCAGCGGTTTTTCTTTTTCAGGACATTCTCAATTGTTGGACTGTCTATGGCCAATGTTTGTGCATTAGCACTGATTGATTTCCTCTCTTCGCTCACCTTCGAAATAATTTACTTTTCTCCAGCACTCAGGTTTTGCTTCATGTTTGCTCAAGCGCAAAAGCGACACCAAAGCCAAAAACAAGCACTAGTCAATGTTTTAGCCACTCAATCTAAAAAACTCGAAACAGCCTTCAATCACTTTCTCTAACACACCATTTCGTGCCCTGTGCTGCTTAATGTTTTTTTTTTTTCCAAATTTTGACAGTGATGCACCTACCCGTTCCTTCGCTATGGTTTCTTGACGTCTACGCTTCAGCTTCTTCAAGGAGGTTTGAACGAAATTCAACTGTTTATGTTTCTACCTATAGGGAGCACCCAGGAACCTCTTCAGCTGGGACATTTATGTAAAATGCTTGTTAGGTTCTGACCTTGAATTGACTTAAGGTTTCTGTGACGGAGAATCAAGAATTCAATATTGGGTGTGTATCTTATAAATGCAACTGGAATTTGACAGCAGTTTGAAAATATCTTCTAAGTTTTGAAGCACCCTTAATTTTAAATGACACATTCAAATGCAAAAAATGAGCAGACCTTTGTATCTTTTCAGGCATAGGGTTGAGACTTGAGACTATAGTTGGTGCGTGTGCATAGGATAGACGTTACCAAAAAAGTTCTTGTTGCTGAGTGAAACTGGTTTCGTACATAATTAAGAAGTCTGTAAGTGTGGGTGTGGAATGCCAACTAAATTTCAGTATGATGCCTCTGCCTGTAACATTGAATTATTTGCGTAGGAGAAAGTCCTTCAAAAGACAGTTTAAATTGAGGAATTGTGACAAAAAGAAAAAACAGAGCAAAGGCTCCCAAAATTAGATTAACATTTTGAAAACAAAGACGTATGTACTTCCCTAGCAGTGTAGAGAAGAGGAGCTTTTGACCTGAATAAACTAAGTAAATTAACATGCTGTCTGAACCCTGCTACCTATGAGGATTTGAATGATATATTGCCCACACATAAAGTTGATCGGTATGAAAGTCGAACTGAAAGGACAAGCTGTAAACCTGAACAAGACTGTTGAAAAATCCTCATGCTATGCAGAGTTCCTGTTACAAAATGCACAACCAGACAAGTGAGGGTCTTGTTTCTGTATTCTGGTTTTATTTGATGCTTCGTTACATAAAAATATGTCCAGAAACAGTGCTCCGTCATCTTAAGGATAAATACAGGAAACAATAAATATGTATCATCTGCAGTAACGGCCATTGAGAAAATAACACTTTGTTAATGTCCTTTCGGAATTTATATGGAGAAAAATAAATACAATTCTCTTAGAGGGCATCAAGGTGTGCAAACAACAATTCAAGTTTGTTGTCTATGTTGATCATTTCCATTTAATAGAATCCCCAACCATACAAGGAGTGGAGTGAATTTCCATTGACCCTTGACTTATGTCACTTGTCAGTGCACTTGTGGTCATTTGCGTGAAGGCCTTAGATTACCGTTACAACAGGGGTTGGACAGGAAGTCAACCCCCACTAAGAATGGAATGTCTCCATCAGACTCTTAAAAAAAAAAAAAAAAATACAAGCTGAACGAGTGGACAAAAAAGACATACAACCATCACACTGTAGACAGAATATACACAAAGCGTACAAGGAGTGTATTTGAAGCCACAACAGTGCACAGTAACAGCATACGTATGGAGTACTTACAACACAAATGTCCAGATCTCAACACAGGCTGACCTTCAAGGTTACATGGTTGTTGTGTTTCCGGTTTCACACACAGTGATGGGAAGCAGACAGCAAAACAAAAATAACACCTGTCGCGGGTTAATATCTGACAGTTATTTTCCACTTTTTGCAACTACATAGGTCTTAATGGAGGCCATTTGCGACAGAGAAAATACAAGAGAGTGCTTGGGCTAATGCACAGTGTTTTGTGACGTTTCATTCGGGGTCAAAGTGCGGCACCGTAGGCGGGCGCTACACCGTTCACAGAGTGAGCTCCTTCTGGACGGCCCACAGCGTCTCGGCACTCTTCGCCAACTGCTGCTGCTCCTCGGGCTTCAGGCTCATGTTGATGATGTCTGACAGGCCCCTGTTTCCCAGGACGCAGGGGACGCTCAGGAACACCTCCTCTTTCACGCCGTACATCCCCTGCACAACGACACATGCGTTAGTAAGGTATGAGGTAGCGTGTGACATCAAAATGGGCCACGAAAAAGCGTCAACAAAACAACTCTTGTGGAGGAGCCCATTAACTTGAGTACCTAAAAACGGGTCCTTACCTTGATGAGGGTGGACACGGGGTGAACTTTGTGCATGTTCTTGGTGATGCTTGCCACCAGATCAGCCACAGACATCCCGATGGCCCATGAAGTGTAACCCTTCAGTCGGATCACCTCATAGGCTCTGTAAAACGCACGCAATATCAGAATGTGATGGAATTTTGCACGTTTCGAAATGGCGACATTTTCCAATGAATCTTTGCATAAGAGCAGTGTTGATAACATGACCATGATAAGGTATTATTGCCTCTAATCTCAATCCGGAAGCCTGTTGTCATATAAGGCAAAAAAGTCATGTTTACTCGTAGACATTGCACTATAAATGTCCTAGGCCAACCAATTGCAGCAATTGTGTGTTGGCAGCTGCTCCTGCAGATACCAAAGTCTTAAGTACAAACTCAGAAGGATAGAGCTTTTACTGTTGCCAATCCCTTCTTGGGAAGGACCTGCACATTAGACAAGCCCTTTCACTGTCCAATTAAAAAAAATAAATAAAAAAGTGGAATTAGGCATAAAGGGGGAGGGTAAATGAAGAGTCTACATCGAATAATGACATGTTTTGATCAAACTGTCTTAAGGTTGACGTACAACACGTTTGTTAAGACTGGGGTTGTTTTTAGATTGCCCTGTAAGTGAAATTGATGAGAGCTGACTTGTGATGTATGAGTGCAAATCAGCAGTAGAGCAAATATAACCCAATTTGTTCATGGATCCCGCACATCAATCATTTACAAAGCATTTCACAAACTTTTTTTTTTAATCTTATCTATGGGTCACCTCGCCCATATGCCCGTTTTAAAAACTACATTTGGACAAACGTTTGCCCATCTCTGGTATAAGCAGGGGTTTTGCTGGGTTGCTCACAGGGGTGCCAGGGGACATAGTATTTGGTACGCCATCGTTCTTTCATTGAAATTTCATACATCCATCACTACCGTTCGGGACCCAGTTTAATCAGTCGAAAGTAGAGTCTCCGTCAACTGCGTGACAGCATAAACGATCTCTCTCACACCTTCACAAGAACAATACACAGCCAAATAGCCAGTCCAAGCCGCTTCAGTAAACAAACAAATAGACTCAGACTAGGAAGACGTGAGACGCGCATGCTTTACCTTATGAAAGACAAGGAAAAAACTATTACATAGACCTTGCACTATTCATCCAGTTTGTCTCACCGTCTAGCAAGAGGGCGATTACCTGATGCTTCTCGATTAGCATGTCTGGAAGCCATGAATTGCACCACATTCACATGCTCTTTTCATACTTGTCAAATAAAGGATGACCGAAAATGATCAACCCTGTATCAAACACACCTGTTTTGTCTTCTAACTGAGGATGTGTGGCAAATCTGGCACCGCATTTAAGTGTGCTTTAAGCCACGGCATATCTCTGATCCACTTTTGGGAAAAAAGAAAATTGATCGGCCCAACGTTAGGTAGGGTACGCAAATGCGCAAAGTACGCGACATTTCGCATCGGTGATTTCTGTCGCGCGTACAACTTATGTGCATCCCTGGATCTAAGTGCATACGGTAGTGTGACATTCTCTAACCACCAATTGGCTCAGGGCCATTGCCAAATTCCTCTGCCGGGATGGTGAACGACCCCGAATTAAATAGTGGATTTTGTGCAAATTCAACTTTACTGCTATTTCACAAGGCAACAGAGTGATCGGTTGTTTTGCAGCCTTGCGCCAATCGTACTCACCCATCAACCACCATTTTGTGCACCGCCTTCCAGTCTTCACCATCTCCTTCAGCCCCCATTTTAGGATTGAGGCCCTGAAGACTGACACCAGCCACATTCACGCCACTCCAGACGGGTACTAAGGGAAGCCAAATAGCTCAGATAAAGCTGAATTCAATTACTGTGGTGCTAAATTTAAGCTATGCCCTTATACAATTTCCCATTTTATTTATAGTGAAGCGCCACATACCACTGGAGTCGCCGTGCTCTCCGATGATCCAGCCGTGGCAGCTCGAAGGGTGGAGGTCCAGTTTCTCTCCCATGAGGTGGCGGAAGCGGGCCGTGTCCAAGTTGGTGCCGGAGCCGATGACGCGGTGGCGCGGGAAACCGCTCAGCTTCCAAGCAACGTAAGTCAAAATGTCCACTGGGAGAAGAACAAATGACAACGTGATAAGTTAACTGTAGCGAGTTATGTACTTGACAATAAAAGGCGAAAGAACTGACGGCATGTTTTGTATTGTAGGTTCTTCAAAATGTTCACCCTTTGCTCTGATTACTGCTTTGCACTCTTGGCATTCTCTCCTTTAGCTTCAATAGGTAATCATTTGAAATGGTTTTCACTTCACACGTGGATTCAGGGTTAATTAGTGGAATTTCTTTCTTTATCAAGGGAGTTTGGACTGTCAGTTGTGCTGTGCAGAAGCCAGGTTAAAAGTCATGTGACAGACAACTGTTAAAATGAGAGGGTGTGTTGGCCTGCACTGTATCGGTTTATTATTTTGACTTAGACGTAGACTGGGTTCAAGATTGGATTTTCGCCCACTGAAGAGATAAAGCTGCTCGCCGTCTTGTATTGAAGTTGAAATACATTTGCAATAGTTTTGAAAAAAAACATTGGTGGTGACACCTCTGACTTTGGACATAGGTAGGGATCAAGGTTCAAATCACAGTCAAGGTGGTGATGGCCCAGCCATGGAACACACACACGGTCATCTATTTCACCCAGTCTTGGTTACTTTAGACCAGTCCTTCTCAAATAGCGTGGCGGGCCATTTGAAGTGTAATTGCGATAAAGTAAAGATTGAAAGATCTTCTTTTTCAGGCACTTGGGTTTTTTTCTGCTGGGACAAACATTTAACCTGTATAAATGCGGCAAAAAAAATAGTTAGGAGTTGTTGAAACTTGTTTTTGTATTGCTTTATTCTTGTGCCAATATTAAAAAGTGCAGTTTTAGGTATACCTAAACAGTTTTTATAGATAATAATCTTATTTATGGTCAGGGTTGGTGGCAAGTGGGGAGGCACGGAAATGTTTTCTCTTTCCTAGGGGGGACTTTGTAATGTACTGTATCATTGAGATGCACTGCTTTAGACCCTTTCACTACAGATTCTTTTTCTGAAAAAAATAAAACTTATGGCACATATTACTTGTTTATAAGTCTAGGATACTTGGGAAATTAGTTAAAAAAAATTCCCACTTCCAATTCCAAAAAAAAAAACCCCAAAAAACCCCAAGAAACTGGACTTCTTTCTGCATTGCTGCGGTGTCATGTGCTAAGCCACAACAACATGAGGGGCTAACAATACCAAAAAAAAAAAAAAAAAACAAGTTGCTTTTATCATTTCTTGGCTTGTATTCTCAAATGTTATGACAGAACTACTACAAATGTATCACCTATCTTTTATAAAATGGACCTGCTTGCACAGTTTAGCTTTTTTTTTAATTAAATACAGTATAAATGCATTAAGAGGAGAAAAGTACCAAGATGCGTACGTGCTCTGGCAGGGAATGTAAAGTGTCTTTTAAGCGAGTGTCACAAGTCCCTCCTTACCTGGATTGGAGACAATCATCAAGATGCAGTTGGGGCTGTACTTGACAATGTTGGGGATGATGAACTTGAAGATGTTGACGTTGCGCTGGACCAGATTGAGGCGACTCTCGCCTTCCTGCTGACGCGCACCGGCTGTCACCACCACCACCCTGGAGCCGGCTGTCACGCTGTAGTCTAGAGAATTCAAGCGCACGTGTGCCTAATTATAGGCTACCAGATAGCTGTTGCTGCGGTCTCTGGGCTTTGTTGTACTCTTCTCACCTTTGTCTCCCACAATCTTGTGCGTCTTCAGGAAGAAGGAGCCGTGTTGCAGGTCCAGTGCTTCACCTTTCAGCTTGTCCTCCATCACATCCACCAGCGCCAGCTCATCACACAGATCCTGGTCAGCAAGTACAGTACGTACACGTTCAAGTCACATTGAAAATTCACAGCCTCTGTGTCAACGCATACGAGTGTGAGATAAATTGTGTCATGATAAATTATCCAATTTGAGTTCATTGGTTTAAATAGAATATTAGACACAAACTAATAATAGCATGTATTTTCTCATCTACCAGCAGTGCTGGTAACACATTAAAATTTAATTGGACTAAAACACATCAAAACATCAAGAAATCCAAGCTACTATCGCTTGAAAATGCCCAGGTGTGAACTGAAATCCGCTGCACAACAAAGCTGAAAAAAACAAGATGTGCAAAGCTGGGCAAATAGCCTACTTTGAAGAATCTTTATTCATCTAAAATTCAGCAATTTTTTAAGTACGGAAAAACCACTGATTGAAGGGTGCTTTCCAAATTTTGATTAACACTACGTTTACAAAATAGACTTTTTGTAACATTTTTCATACGATGGTGTGCCATGGCACTTTTCTAAAGTAAACTGTCTACCTTGGCTCAACAAATGCTTCCCTGCCAAAGAGTTCATTCTATCCATTAACTAAATTACAGAGAGACACGCTTAAAATTCTGAGAGGGTTTGGAAAGCCAAAGAGGCACATCACATAGTTTGCTGCCCAGCTTTTGTTTTTTTTAAGCAGGGGCCCTCTTTCACAGTGCATCCATTATTTGACTGCTGGCACAGATTTACCCAAGAGACAATCAATCCATAATGTGTAGTCATATACATCACATGGACTGCAAGACACCAGACAATTGGACATTGTGTTGACTGTGAGGAAAACATTTTATCTAATAAAGTAAAGGTAATCTTTTCCATGTCAATGGTAGCAATCGTGAACTACATGCAACATGAACTACTATGTCACTTATTTTTATTGTGGTTTTAGTTTGCCGGGTGTACAGCTGCATCGTATGACACTTTAGACCAGATTGTAACTTTATAGTTGTCTGAATTAACTACATAATGCATTGCAAGCCAACACCACAGTAGGCCACAACAGCAACATTTTTATTTTCACAATCAGATGCTCAATGCACAAGTTCCTGGCTCTCTGTTTTTTTTGTCTCTTACCTTAAGCAGGACGCTCATGGCAGTGGCCATGCCCACCATGCCGACGCCTACCACCGTCACCTTGTTCCTGCTGCTCCCTGGCTCCTCCTTCAGCACTTGGGTGATCAGTTTGTCTTTGGTGGCCATCTGTGGAAATAAAAGTGACAAAGGCTCAGGGACATGTTACCGAATGGACACAATGAATGTGCAAATAGAGGTGATGCTGAAACATGACTGGGTTTAAATTATTTGAGTCTATTTTAATAAATGGTGTATTATTGTAGTCAAAGGTTGGTAGTAGTTTCGGACAACAGTATGAGTACAACGGGTGCATTGGCAGTGAAATGTAGAATAATATACACTTTTCTTTGACAAATTAAAAAGAAATATAACACTTCTACACTCGGGTTCACAAAATTGCACATGACAAATATCACACATTTGATACAAAGGTAGAGTAACTGATACCTTCCTGTAGGGCTCGAAAGGCTGGTTGCACTGGTGCAACTCTATTTTTTAGTACCATTAGGTTGCCTGGGTTCCTAAATCGATCTCAGTCTAGAGCCCTAAATAACGACAAGCGCTATAGAAAATGGAGGACAGCTAGAAACAGCAATGTGTTGGAATGAAAGACTGGTTTATCATTCAGCAACAGAAAAAAATAAAAATAAAAAAATATATATATTATAAATATATATATATATTTTTTAATAACAGCGCTTCATATGACTGCTTACAAACTGTGAACCACAATAATAACATGCTGTTGTGAATATCATTCTAAGCATAGACCAGTCACTTTCTTCCATGGATAATTCCTTTGCTGAGCGTACTCATTGATTCCCAGAACCTCACTTCACCAGATCACCGTAGCAACCACTGTCTGGACAAATGCTCCCTGCTTCATAATGTCCCAAGAGAGATGGCCGTAGTTTCTCAGGAGTGGGGGTAGGCAGCGAGGGATCATGTGTACGTGCGGCACAGTCCATCCCCCGGCTGACGTCACACACAATACTATTTATGGTTCCTGGAGAGCTCACTACTTACAAGCCTTTGCATGTCAATGAGATGTGGAGGTTACACACTCATGTGGAGAGTTCACACACAATAGCAGGATGTAGGGGAGATGGTCACACCTTTTTGACTGTGAGGGGTGAGTTGGGTTTCAACAAAAGACCCTTTGGCCACTTTCAGTGCAAGTGCATACTGCCACCGGTCATTCTTTTCTAACGGCTGTGCAATTAACCCTTAATTCCCTTTGATGTCTGAAATACACGCGCATACTGAGGAAGGAAACTATTACAGTGCGTTATCTCATACCCCTGGGTTTTGGCATGTTTCCTATCACTGGTCAACAGACAAGAAAGCCAAGAAGCATGAACAGACCACCAGCAGAAGAATGTGACTAACAAGACACACTTTCCATTCTGCCTTTATGACATGCTACGGGAAAAGATGCTGCTTTCCCACTACAACTTATACTAATACTACTTATCGCACACATTTAGCACATACTGTGTGCAAATCATTTACAGTACAGTACTTCTAATACTGGGAAAATGTAGGTGTTGGTTATATGGATGTTTATAATTATATTCAGTAGTTTAACAAATACATTGATCATTGGTACACAAGCTCACATCCACAGGATGGCAACAATGGTTGATATCAGATTGGGAAAACAAAATCTCAAGAAATGTAACAATATTATTACGGTTGTCCTTCCAGACAAAGAGCTGATTCTCAACGTGTGTAAGCTGGTGTGGAATAATACTCATAAGCATTTCAATTCACCTGCTAGTGCTTTTTAGAATTGAGGATACGGGTTACGATAAGTGCAGAATTGTGGATGGTCAAACTGGGGAGGAGGTGGGGCCTTCGTTTGTACACTGCGACAAAAATCCCTTTTAGCAATCCAGCGTATACCATTTGGATAAGACCCTCTTGGTTGCCAGGGCAAATTAATAAAAACGTTAACGTGATCGCGATATACGCTGTCTGATCCTCAACAAGTGGGGAACGTAACTGTTGCATATAGGTGGTTACACAACACGTAAAAGATAATTGTCTGAATTTACCTGATCCCGGCGAGAGCACGAATAGCTTTTACATTTAACACATGTTGGAATAAACTTACAACATGGCGGTGGGGTTACGATATGATAGTAAAAACTGGCGTGTTTAGTGACTAGATAATAGTAAAAACAGCCCCGCTTTTACGAAATATAATAGATATTTGTTGTATACCTTGATTCTCTTGAGATCCTGTGTTTTGCCCTTTGGCAACTGGTTTAATGTAACGCTCATTCCGATTTTGTACACAAATCACGCCCCTTCCCGGTCAAACAAACGTTGTATAACCGGAAATAGCCTTCGCATTCCTGTTAAAAACGCGAGCTGGTTTGCACTACACACATTTAATTCAGTACACGTTTAATTCTTCTTACCGTGTTAAAGTTTCTGTGCAAAAGCTGGAATGCTTCTCGTTGCGTTGGCTGCTGCCGCAGTTCTCCCGCAGAAGATGTCGCTGAGGTGAAGGCTTCGGTTGGTATTTAAACACTTCCTCCCACTCGCGCCCTCCTCCCCTTTTACTATTAGTATGCGCATACTAATGCGGAAAGAAATCAAGCAGGGGGCGCGGCCATCGGGGGAACTTCGTGCTGGATGTCACGTCCCAGACAGTAGGATGCGGAAGAAATCCCTAGTAGTACGTACTGCACAGCCCGTTTTATTTGAGACACCGAAGTGCCTTTCATCCCGCCGCAATGATCAATCATCGTTGCCAGAACTGGAATAAAGACTGAAGGACGTGGGAAATAGTCACAATACCAATGAATTTAACGTTTGGACGAGTTCTGGTTCAGCACATGTGCAATTTCTGCAAGGCATTTTGCAACACATTCTTTCGTCATACGAAAAGGCTTGCCTCATTGGTGAAAGTTATGTCGGTGTACAGCACGTTAAGAAATCATTTTGTTTGTACTCATGGCCGCACCGACTTCTTATTCTATCTATCTATCTATCTATCTATCTATCTATCTATCTATCTATCTATCTATCTATCTATCTATCTATCTATCTATCTATCTATCTATCTATCTATCTATCTATCTATCTATCTATCTATCTATCTATCTATCTATCTATCTATCTATCTATCTTTAATTAATTGAGCCTGTCTGCAGCTTTCTTCTTTTTTCCTTTTCCTGCCCCCCTCTTTCGGCTCGGAGAGGGGGCTAGCTAGATGGTGAGGGTTGACTTGACCGCCTCCATTTGGTCCTGCGCTGATCAACCATCGCGGTTTAGGAGATCGGTCATCTGCGGTCCACTTGGTTGGAATGTGGGATGGTTCCTGCCCAATGGCTTTGCCTGCTGTCAAGACATCACTGCATTATATAGCACAATATGTTTTCTGTAATCTATATTTTGTTTATGTGTATGTCTGTATTTGGTACATGCAGCATCCACTTCAACCTGTGGGCCTGGAAGGGGGCTCCTCCCTTCTGTGGTCCCTTCTGGAGGTTTCTGATTTTCCCCTAATTGGGGCTTTTGAGTTTTTCCTTCCCCTTCTGGGAGCTTTGACAGGGGATGCTGATGTGTACCTTACACTGAAAAGATGTCTCTGTACGACTTCTTTTTTCGAAAGAGGTCTCCACATGACCTCTTTTCATCTGTGAAGCCCTTTGAGACTTCGGTGATTTAGGGCTATACAAATAAAATTTGATTGATTGATTGATCAAGTACAACGTTTTTATGCGGGGTGGCACAACACAGGCGAACAACGTTTAAGTTTAAGAGAAAAAAAATGAATTCTTGTTTGTAGTTTCATCATTTGCCTGATCGGTGCGCCCCCAACTGTCAGCTTGTAGTAACCACAGCAACAAAGTACCTAATACAACATACTTCGCTCAACGTTCTTTTGTCGAACAGGTTACTGACGTGCAATTAGTTACAGTAACTCCATGCATTCCTTTATTTCATGTGTCTGCTATTAACGTGACCAGGTACGCAATTGAGTCATGACATAGTTAAAAACGTAAATGCTCAGACTAGTTTAGTTGCTACATGGCTATCATTCAATGATTTTCAAACGTTCATACATTTGTGAATCAGAATTAGAAATATAATGTCAAACGTGTCATTAAGTAAAGCATGTGAGCATGTTTGTTGATTTATATCCAGCTGACATAGAAACATAAGTTTAACCACATCTAAATGCACGTGGTTTCCAAAAGACGTGTATCGAAAGAAAGTCTATTTATTCAATATTTTGTTTCAAAAAGCACAAATTGTATGGAGGATTAGTTCATTACACGCTAAGAAAACTACAATACTTCAGCCCTCTGCAGAGAGAGAGCGAGAGACAGAGAGGGAGAGCGAAAGAGCGAGCGAGCGCGAGAGAGAAGCAATGGCTCAGTTCAAGCAGTTCGCCAGAAGATAGCGCTATCGTAAAGCTAACTGAATATGGATCTTAAACCGGTAACGGTTTGAATCAACAATCATCTTCGCTTTCTTTTGTACTTTGTCATTTCTGTTCTACTTTGTAGTTTTGGCTCCTTTTTGTTCCACGCTTGCGCCTTTAGTTAATACACTGAGTTACTAGACAGCAAAACTAATAGGTTCAGCCAGCCACTACAAAAAAAAAAACAAATCTCACCACCATCGTTTATTCAAATCAAGACAATTTTTTTTAATGATAATGTCAAATTGGTGATCGATTTGCTGAGTGTTGGGCTGCCTACTAATCACTTTAAGTGCCACATGGCAAAAATAACTCTTTTATTCAGGCCATTTATGTTTTGCAGGGAGTGTTAAGTGCTACGCATTACAAAACTAGCAGTTTACTAAAACAAAATTTCTCAGCGAGTAAGAAATCTAACATACACTATTCCCTGAAACCACAGTGCACTATGAAGACATCTATCTATTATGTGTGTTGCAAACTCTAAATATCCC
The DNA here is from genome assembly GCF_059441005.1 of Hippichthys cyanospilos. Lineage (NCBI taxonomy): Eukaryota > Metazoa > Chordata > Actinopteri > Syngnathiformes > Syngnathidae > Hippichthys > Hippichthys cyanospilos. The sequence continues at coordinate 7,764,075 of NC_142374.1, forward strand.
TATTCACTACGTAGCAGAGATACACAACTCGCTTTTATGTATTGTTCAGAGTTTTCCTGGACTACCGTGAGTCTCCAAATATATGACACACCTTTTTTCCCCCAAAACAAAGGTCAAAAGTACATGGGCATCCTATAAATGGCAATTTATTTATTTATTTATTTATTTATTTATTTATTTATTTATTTATTTATTTATTTTAACACCATTCAAGGAAGATTTATCTTTCAGCCACATAAGCAGATATTTGACGCACAGATGTGCATTTTTATGTCTGCCTTATTCTTACTTATATTAATTACCAGAATTGGACTAGCTAGGAGGACATCTATTGGCTGTTAGCATCAAGTGCTTCTAGCAGTTAACAATAGCTCGTGTTAGCTGAGGTTGTTACGGGGATCATTTTCAATGAAAGCAGTGGCCAGACTGAACAAACATCCAAGTTCATCCTTTTTCACACACAGGAATATTACTAAAATGGAGAGGATCATATAAATGTTATGATATCTCCAGCTGATTCAATTAAGAGTGCACCAGAGAACATGGAAAGGTAATTCATTTGACTCATTTATTAATTGCGGTCTTTTGGTATATACACACAATCATACGTTTGGTGAAACACGGATGCTGCTCAACTTTATGGTCAAATGACCTTGAACCACACCGGAAGGAAAAACAACAGCTTTGAGCGCAATCTACATTACAGTGGCTAGACGTTCACCAACCGTTCACAATGCGGAAGATCTGAAACACACTTAACACATAACAAAGATAGAACTTAGGGATACGAACACGAGAAAATATGAATAATTTACAAAAGATACAATTTATTCAGTTGTGCTATAGTTTTTACATTGTTGCCAAAGTGTTGGTGCGTTTTATACACGGTAACATAGAAAATACCAAAATTTGACCCCAAAATTAAGGGTGCGTCTTATACGCAGGTGAGTCTTATATTTGGGGAATTACGGTATTTCTTTGGTTCTTGTCTTAATTTTCATCTGCCTCCAGCAGGAATGCGGGGCAATTCTATCCCTATTAGCCTTGCGGGACATCAAACACCAGTTTGTCATGTTAGCGCCTCCATTCGTCCACCGGGTCAACACTTTGCTATTGCACAGAGCATTGGGACCACTTTGTGTCTGCTTGGGGATGATAGTATACACTACTTGCTGCTAGCTATATAACACACAGCAATCTAATCACCTCCACACACCTGTCTCCTCTGTTTAGAAATGGGGCCAATGAACACAGAACCATCAATCATATGACGCTCTACTCACGATGCATACTGTTTTCAGTTTCTCGATGAATTTCTCACTCCTATTGCACTCCTCCTTATCGCGCCTTCCTTCTCATCTCCTTCACCTTCCTCACTCCCTCTGCCTTCTTTTCTGGGCTCTAACACTGCTTGCTGCTTGCGATTGATAACATCCCCACTGGAGCTCCTTTTATTAGCCACCCACAGCCAGATTAAGCGGGGTAATAATATCGCAATCAACAACAATTACACACTGATAAACCTAGGGAGATCTCTGCTGTGTACAGCAACTAAAGTGACACTTTTACACAAATTGGATGTGTTTTAATGTAGGATGAAAGGGTGTGTGACTGTACATATATTTGCATGTGTTAAGGCAAGTAGGGCAAATTCATTGTACCTTGTTTTGCCTGCAGTCCCAATCCCTTCCTTATTATCACCACTAAAATAAAGCCCAAGATCCCTGCAGGTCATAATTAGGCACTAATTAAAGCCCCGATTGGACAGATTGGATCCACATCTGTTCAGTTATCGGAGAAAAATATGACAGCAATACAGTACAACAAACGTAATTTCGTCATTGCTTCCTCCGCGTACAACTATATAACGATCGATAACTCTCTCTTTCTCTATCTTCTCTCTCACTATATATATGTATATATAAAAAATTAGGACTGGGACGAGACACAAATGTGTCACACATGAGTAAATCCACGAGACAAGATTTTTCGCAAAATTTGAATGTAAAATAATATCAAGCAGAAGATTTCCAGTTTTCAAAATATGTTCTTTGTCTGAGGTAGGATGGGGGTGGGGGGTTGAGCAGACTGCAACAAAATTAAGAGTATACTGTGCAAATGTAAAAGAAAAGAGCCAGGATCCAGTTAGCTGCGATGTGTAGCCTTTTTTATTTTTTGTCAGCGTTTACAAACCAGCTTTGTCATACCTGCCAATATTTTCCCATCTTTTTCTTCATCTAATAAACCAAAATATCACCACAGATTATTTTAAAGTAATCAGAGCATCCTGAATTTCGATGGCTGCATAAAGTGAGACCATACTGGTATATATATATATATATATATATATATATATATATATATATATATATATATATATATATATATATATATATATATATATATATATATATATATATATATATATATATATATATATATATATATATTAATTTTGCGTGGTGAAAAACAAATATGAACACAGAAAACAAAATGACACGTTTGCATATACTTTTTGATTGTCAACATATTTTTGTTAAGTAGAAACTGCGATTTTTGGTAATACTTTCAAACCACAGAATACAGGTGTTTGTTAAAAAAAAAAAGGTCAGTACAAACAGCAACTTTCAAGCTGTCATCATCAGAGTCAAACTTCCTTTGAAGGTAATCTGACAGCTCTTGCAAGCCAATATAGAGCATTGGAGCGATGCTTGCTGGTGGCTTATGTAGGGTAGACACTGCGGTAAACACTGGGTGCACCGTACATTAAACTCGCAGCAAAATTAGGTCATGTTTTTGCGCCATGAATTAGCGACTGAAAGTTATCAATCATCCCAAATGCATTTGAAGATTTTTTTTTAACTCAGTATATTGTTTTTGATAACACACTGAAAAAAAGAAACCATGAAAATATTGATGTAAACTGTCCCAGCCAATATTCAGGCAATTGCGTAACACCCAAATGATTTTGAATTTTATCAAAGCCTGAACATTAGCTGTGACGCCAACAGAATATTTGTAAATTGATCGAAGCCTGACTATTGGTTGTGACATATTACTTCAAAACTATGAAGTTAAGCTAAGTGGATACTTTTTTTAGCGAGTGCGCTGTGATTGACTGATGAGCGGTGCAGAATGTACTGCCTCTTGCCCAAGTCATAACAATGTCATAAATAATTACATGTCAGTTTTAACCCATTTTACTGCATTAATGTACTGCTACATACTCCCAAATTTTGGTGAGAAAAATCTCCCTTAGGCTTAGGGTTCCATGTTGTTAAAACACTTCAATGACCATGTTGGCACTCGTTTATGTCCGACTTAACATTTGCCTGGCATTATGACAGAGCAGCAACAGTACATACCGGTGAAATTGAGTGGAGGCATTGATATGAGCTTCCAGCCTTCAGGCATTCGAGCTCAACAGCCAAGTTGGATTTCAGGAACATCTGTGTGGTTTTGTTCTGCAACAAGCCCCACATCTGACTTCCTGCAGCCTCCACCACCACCTAATAGAACAGTAATAGAACACACATTGCCAACAACAACAAAAAAAAATTGCTGTGGAAAACATTGGTGAGGATGAAGAATATTGTGCAATTTAATTAATAGTTATACAGAGATGATTGAGCGATTGAGCGCTCAATTGGGGTTGTCTTTCAGTAATTTAGGAAAAAGATGCCTTCGCAGGTAGTTGAAACACGATTGTTGTGTGAGGTGATCAGGAAATTGAACACTGATGCAGCAATTTGGCTGAATCTCTGAGTGTTCGGAATGAGTCAAACTGTCAATTCAGTCCAAACTAAACAAATAATCTAATCACTGGTTTAGGTATTACACAAAGTAAAGAATCATTAATCATAGGAGGACGACATGAGATATGCCCATCTACAACTCTGCAATTTTTTTGTATTATTTTGCACCGCAAAAATGTTAGTTTCCATTGCATAAAATGCGGTAGATGGCCTTTCATTCCGTTACGTACTGTATTGCAGGAGAAACTGTGAGTCGAGGAACAATAACACCTCTGATTGATATGAAAGGCAAGTGGTATAGCCACGGTATGTGCACCTGTACGTGCAGAGGAATGTGTGTGTATGTGTGCTGTGCATGAAGGGGTAAGGTTAATTGAAGTTGTTAGAGTGAAAACGATTCCCTCTGGGAGGATAGCGGGTAGAGGCTGTGGGTGGGTTCAGCAGTGGGTGACCAGAAGAGAGGGATGAGGTAGTGTGGAAAACCGAAAGGGGAGGAGGAGTGGGTTTAAGAGATTGCCCCTTTCCCCCTTTGCTGGGAGGCAGTGACACATGAGGACGGAGAGGCGAATGATTCATCTAAAGGTCAGCCGTGTCCATCCCTTCATCCATCAGCACTGTTTTGTATGTTTCTTTACTTGTTTTTCTTCTTCTGAATGTGATTTTTTTTTCTAATTCCATTTGAGGGGGCCTCTCATCCTCCACACTGTCCCTCACTACATCTATCCAGCGCTTGGCTGTATGTCCCAGCCGGCGCCCTTTCCCCTTTTCTCCCGTTTCCACTTTCATTCTCACAGATGACTGTCTGGCGCACTGTTTAGTCCAGCAGATGCTGGGGCGGGCGGGCCTGACCAACTGTTTTAATTCCAATCAGCTTTTATTGCTCTCCTGAGGAACACGCACAACCCTTTGCCAGTTTGACATTTTTGAATGTGGGGGAAAAAAAAAACATAAGGAAAGAGATACACACATGGTGGCAGAAATACTTCAATAGAAGTACTGATACTCGTGTGAGAAATGCTCTAAGTAGCGATTTAACTACTCTACTAACAGCAAATCAATAATAAAAAAAAACAATTGTACTTAATTAAGGAAGCAAAAAGTAGAGTTTTATTATCAGTTACATACAGTATAGTAGTTATCCCTCCATGTTGTGTTTCACTTTTTGCGGGTTCAATATCATCTAATTTTTTATTTTTTTACTGTGTTTTGGGGGGATTTTGTGGTGAAGTTTTTTTTTTCATATATGCTTTTACTGCAACAAACGCAAGCTAGGAGGGCTGAGTTGTCACAGAGATTGGGGTCATTTCAAACTGAAGAAAAGATGCACAGGATGCAAAGGACTTGCCACAAATGATTCATGGATCCAGCACAACATCAAACAATTCTCTTAAATTAAGCAGTATTTTGGAATTATCATGCTTTGAATCCTTTGTGTCGTCTTTGTTAATGCTTCCTGATTCATGTTTCTTCAAATCACTGATGTCCTTTTCTTCTACTTATACGTCCCCAGTATCTCGACTGATCAAAATCTCAACCACGTTTATGTCACTGTCTTGAGTCTGTTTTTTATTTTTTATTTTTTTATATTTTTTTAGTCGGCATCCACAGGGGATAAAAGGAGGAACGATGCAAAGACACAAAGTACAAATAGGGAGTAAAGGTGAAAAAGTCATGGCATAATTACGAAATAAAAATAAATGAAAAATCACAGTGATGATGTACTGTATTTACACTTTGCGACTTGTGTGCTACATTTGTGCGCATTGATTGAGGCAGGGAGTTGATGCTACAAGCCGACAGTCATTATGGCCTGTGCCTGCTGAGGGGCCAAATGCTGGCTTCAATCATCTGAGATGGTGTGAGAGTTTGAATGTATGTGTGACAGTGAGCGAGAGAAAGAGAGAGAGAGAATGGTCTCAGCGGGGATGGAGACGTAATGTTAAGGCCGGCAGGTAATGCATCTGCCACTGTCACTTGCTCCCGACAGCCTGAGCCGCCCCTGCTTGGCCCGCGTCTGTCGCCACCGTCCCGTTCTCCATCCATCTTTGCTGCGGCCCCTCACCTCCCGTGTCCGCCTCCGTGCATCCACCCCCACTGAGACAATGTTAAAAACACTTTACAGTGACTTTACAGTTATGGTTTGTGTAAGTTTACAATGCTAAGCTGTTGAACTTTTTCAATTTCCTAAATGTTCCTGAGCTAATTGCAGCAAACCGAATATTAAATGAAACAGAAGGTACATGAGTGTTCACAATTGTACAGGTTTTCACTCAAATGGAAAGATTTCAGTCACCCCTTGGAATAGCAGTCGATATTTAGCGTGTGGTTCGAAACATAGCCCTGGTGAGGCATTTGTGCTGTGAGTTATTTTTGTGAACATGAGGGGCTTCATTTCTGCGTAGTCTGGCTTCCTCCTGCATTCCAAATACATTCATGATACATATGTAAATTGCAGACTCCAAATTGCCCATCATGGTTTATTTGTGTATATGAAGCACGTGATTGGCAATAATAATTATAATGTTACTCATGAAACTGACCATACTTGTAAGCCAGTTAAAAATATTGCTTATATCGCAAGATCTCTTTACATCATCATCTTGTTATGTACTGTGTATTAATCAAGGGCCTTGGTATGTCTTTTGTTTCCAACATTCAAAGCAAAATGTTTACTTATAAAGTTGTCATCTTTTCATCCGTTTACTTAGAGCCGCTTATCCTCACAAGGCTCGCAGGCTTGCTAGTGCCTATCCCAGGTGGCTTTAGGCAGTAGGCGGGGAACCCTGAGCTTGTTGCCAGCCAATCACAGGACACACAGAGGCAAACAACCATTCACACACCCAATCAGACCTAAGGACAATTCAGCTTGTCCAATTCACCTGCCATGCATGTTTTTGGGGTGTGGGAGGAAGCCGGAGTACCCGACTCCACACAGGAAGGCTGGAGCCAGGTGGATTTGAACACAGGTCCCTTTAACTGTGAGGTGGACGTGCTATTCACTGCATTGAGCTGCCCAAGTTATCATCATAAAAATATTAAATATGAATAACAATTCATGGCATTTTGGGGAACAATTTGGCTGTACGCAATATCATACGAGTAATAAGTGTTAGGCAATTCAAAATAAAACTGACAGTATCGTTTTTGTTCATCAAATCTAATCAAATTGTATTGCTCATATTCAAGTGAGACGCTTTCAAATATAAATTGCAATAAATTAGATTTCTGGTTTTGTTTTTCATCTCTTCAGTATCACTGACACCCTTCTGTGGTGGCATCACATTACCAACATCACAGTCATAGAAAATATGAGGACAAGCAGCCAAGAAAATGGATGGATGAATGGATGGATGGACGGATTCACACCATTATTACAAGGCTTACACAATGTCTCATGAGCTACTCATCCATTCATCCATTTACTACAGTGCTTGTACTCATTACAACAGAGCTGATGAATAAAGTTGGAGCCTTTGGCTGAACAAGTGTCAAAAGAACAAAGTCAGACATACAGAATCTATCGTTCAAGTGACTAAAGGGCACCTGCGCTTATCTAATGAGTGGTTATTAATTCCATTTTATTAGTCAGATTTTATTAGTCATTGCAGGGTGTTTGATCCCAACTGGCAGGTCACTATAGCCGCTGACAACAAATTGGGGTCATTAATGTTCTCAAGTCTTACATGCTGGTCTGACAGAGCTGATGAGACCGAAGCCCATGACCAGACAATTACTGGGCAATGATCACTTTAACCTTTCCACAGTGTAAAACAGGCTTTTTCTCTACGTAATATGACATGGATTTGTTCTAATCTAAGATTGCTGTTCATGATGACAAAACACACTTTTCGGTGTTAGATTTTCCACAAAAGCAAAAGAATTTCAATTGAGGGTGAAAAACAAACATACTGTACCATCTAAAGGTCATGTAAGACAGCGCAATCCATCACATTCCGGACATTGTCTGTAATTTATGAGATATGTAGGTTTTATGGACTCCAACATACACTACATGATGTATGCTCTTAGGACACAACTCTAATGAGATCCAGCGGAGTATATAGAAGTCTGCCATTAAAAAGATAGTAATGCCTGCATTTTATTATTGTACAGAAGTTGTATTTTATCTTTTCAGTGAGCTCTCAGTATGTAATAGCATTTATAATCAGAGTTGCTCCCACACCACAGCAATTATAAATAATGATAAATAATAAATAACACCCTAGACCCGTGCTTCTCAAATGGGGGTACGAGTACCCGTGGGGTACCTGAAGGCACTTCAATTAAATCAGTGCTTCTCCATTATATTTTGCAAAGCCCCCTAGGAAAAAGAAAAAATTCCGTGCCCCCCCCCAACTTGCCACGCTGACCATAAATAAGATTACAATCAATAAAATTTGTATAAGTATACCTAAAACTGTATCCAACTATTGTGTTTTTAAAGCATTCATAGAGGTTACAGGTTTGTCTAAACCAGAGATGTCAAATATATGGCCAGCATGCCAGCATGTTCTGGCCCGCAAATGGGTTTAATAAGTATAAAAATGAGATGAATTGTTTTAGGAAGTAGTAAAAAAAAACAACATCGTCCTAATAATTTTGAAGTTGTTATTTTAAAGTTATATAAATATATACCATGATTTAATTTGTCTGGCCCACTTCGGAATAGATGTTCCTCCATAAGGCCTGCAAACTAAAACAAGTTTGACACCCCTGGTATGAGCAGAAAAAACCCCAAGTGTTTCAAAGTGCCTAAAAAAAAAGACAAAATGCCAATCCTTATTTTATCACAATTACACTGTTCATGGAAACAACAAATCCTTTTCCCAGGGGGCCCGCCCCACTAATTGAATTAAATTGAATTAATAAAGTAAAAAATGTGAGAAAAAAACCCCAACTTTGACACATTCACATAATAGGGTATTGCGTATTGGGGATGTATGTTCAATGGCTTTGAATGGACATTTTGTTTCGCTTCCTTCCCACACATCATGGGACAAAGGAGGGGGATATTGCAATATTGCTCATTTCTAGGGAATGTTTTAGTAGTACACAATATATAGTGTGATAAATAAATAAATAAAACGAATGGATGACTGTTTCTTCTCACAACAGGCCAAGTGATAATGGCACTAGAGAGAAAGTCGGGCTACGAGCATAATTAGTGACCAGCGACATTAATTACAGCTACTGTAAATGTAGTTGTCTTAATCGGATATACCACGCAAGTGTTTAATCTTTTAGTGGTTAGTAAGGCATACAATTAGCCTTAGCATCCTAATTGCCCAATGACATCATCAGTGCATCCCATGATTACCAACTCTGCATTGTTTCACTTTAGTTTTGTGTGAGGCAATATACAAATCGTCTTTTACATCCAGCAGAATCGAATGAGGTTGGTAGGTAGCTGCAATATGCAGAACCTTCCCCATTTATATTAAAAATCGGATATTGTACAGGGGTTGTTGAAGCAAAGCTTTGCTCTGCGGCAAATGGATCCAATTTTCTCTCTTATGACTCACAAGAGGATAGAGATGTCTATTTTACATATTTGGCTGTGAAGCGACGGTATGGGTGCACAACTTGAGGGCTGTGTAAAACAGATGCAAAGTGGGTCAGATGAGAGCACGAAGAGATTTCATCATGCCAGTGGTGCAGCAAGAACCAGCGTTAGTCGACAGAATACTTGCTTCGCAACAAATGGGTAAAATCACGCAATGACTATATTTCCAGATTTTATTATCTTATCAGTCGTTCAGAAAACGGATAGCTGGTTGAAAATAGGGTAATGAGGGTTTGTTGAGAAATGTTGTAGACCAGCAGGCAGCAGTGTTGTGCTAAATTGACTTTGTTTTTCTTGTGAATGTCAGCTATTTAATGTCTTACGAATGTGTACCCGACCCGATTTGCTGAGATTCTTCCATGTGATTCTTGAAAAGATGAAGGGAATTGTGAGAGCATCATGTCATGTGTTGTTCCCGAGAGTGTGCCCCTCTTATACCCCTTTCGAACATACACCATCCTTTTGTGTCCGCTGTAGGCAACAATAGATGTCTTGAGAAATAGTATCAGCTGATATCAAATCAAGAGGATTTTCCCCTCCTCTCATTTTTTTAACCAGCTTTTTCCTTTCTTTTTTTTCTCGATGAAATGCAGTTATGCCCCTAATATTTTCCAGGCAGAGGTCAAACTGCACCTTCATTCATATTTCATTCACTCCTCTTCCCTACAGTTTTGTAAATGTTTGCAGTTGAACGCTTATAGCTACTGTATGTGGATGACACACAAATTAATCAAGCGCACCATGCTGACCAAAACGCTTACTGCCAACAGCTTGCAGCTTTTACTGAACTGGTCCATTTTGTACAACCCTGAAGGGCTGCAGTTCATACGCATCTGTTCTTCCTGGGTAGACTTACAGTATTGGAATACAAGACATTAGAGTGTGTGTGCGTGTGTGCGTGTGTGTATGTGTGCGTGAGTGTCTTTGAGGGGGGCACATTGTGTAATGTGATACACACAAGTAAGGTGTTCACCTAGTTATGCGTTGTGATTTACTTATTTCTGTCCAAAGTATTGTTTAAAAAAATGCAGACATTCTAGCAATATCGCGTGCCAAAACTAAAATGACACATAAAAAGAGTCAAAAATGTATCAAAGTGGAATGATTTTGAATGATGCGGTATAATAAAAAAAAGAATAGTTGGAATAACATTGAAAGATATTGAATGACGTGAAATAATTTTTAATGTCATTGTCACAGACATTGATTGGACCCCAAGCAGACAACAATAAAACGTTTTTTTTTTCATTGATGCAATGATTCTGTTACAGATGGTTTTCCTCTTTGTCTTTTTTTCAACATGTTCAAAATAAAACACACAGAAAAAATAAATACCTAACACATATCCATCTTAAATATATAGGCTACTCCATATGTAAATGACTAATTTCCCATGTCTTTGCCTGATTGGCTGCTTCATTGCCTGATTCATTACCCTACACTCGTAAAACATTCAAAATCACCTGAAATGTGCAATTTCCTTGCTAAGTCTTGACTCTCTGAGTGTATTTTATTGTACCGAAATGAGATTAACTTTAAATGGATGGTGCTAAAAAGCCTCCCAGTCAGCTGTATGGGAACATTTTGATCTTGTTGAATAAAAAAAGGTTAAACGTTTCCATTGCACGCAACAACATGCAACAACAAAACAAAGCAGGAGCTACAGCATTTTGAACTGAAGAAGAACCCGACTCCAAGTACTGTGGAATAAATTGTTTTTCTTAATAAAAATACTTGAATATACGGATGCACTGATGTCGATGCAACACATATGCACATTCAAACACTAAACGATTGAGAAATAATATACTTTCAAACAAAAACGACAAAACCAAACACATCACAAAAATTTAGACAGATTAACAGAAAATTAAAAAAATGAATGTGATATCTTACATTTAGCCAACAGATGTCACTGTGAAAGGGGTTGCGAACCTTCGAAAAGATCGATTAACTATTTGAATCGTTCAAAATTACAGTATTTGTTGCATTAACCAGTAGTAATCCTGGAGTCTGTTCAAGTAATTCAAATACTAACGATAAAATTCAACTTTACACTGCGGTTGCATTTACAGGCCAGATTTTCATCCACATATTTTGCTTCTTAGAATGCCACGGCGTTTACAGTATTCTAACTGGGTCACACTGGAGAGGTAAAAAGCCTCAACCACGTAGTGAAAATTGAGCCATAATGAGAATGCTCAGTGTAATTTTTTGACCGTGTTGCCTTTCCACCCATGCAGATTTGACAGAAGAGCATATCAAATTGCAAGAGCTCTGGGCACTATCTCAACCAAAAGAGCTATACTGATTGATATTGATACTGATCTCAGATTATTTTTTGAAACAAAAACTGGATTAGTTTTGCAAGGGCAAAATGTTCTTTTTGATTCTATAGTATCGTTAGAAATGTCACGATCTGTATTTTTGTATTTGGTTTTGTTTCACATTGTATCTTGTTTTCCTCTGTTCACATCTTGTCTTGTTTTCATTCCCCGCTGTTTTCGACAGCTTTGTTCCTTTAGTCAACCAATGGGTTCCCTCCAAGCACTTGTGTCTCATTCAGGTGTGCCTGGCTTGGATTTCTTTCCCTCGTTTCTTTCTGTCTGTGTCTGTTCACTGATGATGCTGTTGTCTCTTGTCGTGTTGTGTTGTCTCGTGTTATGCTGTGTTTTTGGCAAGACTGTTGCATGGATTCAGCTAAAGTGTACTTGTAATTAACAGAAGGCATAATCAGTAAAATATTTGCAGCACCACTTTTTCCAAATTTTTTCATGCAACAGCCTCATTCCAAACTGTATCAAATTAATTTGTTACCTTAAAAAAGGTATAGACTGACAAAAACGAATGAAATAATGATTTAGGGGTTTTTCCAGAGCTCAAATCTATCTCAAGTCTTCCATCTCATTACAGTAACAAAAACAAAGAGTCGATGAATTGATGGAAGGGCTCATTCCAGCAGTGTTTGGTTGGAGAAAAATACCATCATAATTACAGCCTGACCTGCAATTTTGCTCAATTGTTGTTTGACTAACATAAATTGGCTTTGTTTGAGAATAATATATATCACACATCGGAAAGGGATTATCCGTTGTTTGTCCTGTTTATTTAATCTGCTTTAAAATATAAATGATACATCTTATACACACTCAGATTGAACCCCAAATACATAAAAGCAGTGCTTTTCATTGGTTTCTTTTCAGACGGTTGGCATCGAGGGATGTCAGTGGGGAAGGAGAGAAGCCGGGGAAGCGGGGAGGTACAGACGAGGTGATTAAAAACTCAGGCTACAGATGTTCTTGGAGCACTTCAAAGTGTACTCCTGCCAGCACCATTGCCAGGCGCGATGCATTATTGAGAAGGTGCCCACCTGCCTGCACCTGGCACTGACATCACATGCTCGCTCCACCTGGTATCAAGCAGTCACCTGTACGGCACATTGGGTCACACCTCCCCAAACGGACTGGCACATGGTGTGATGAAGGACAACGGGGGAAATAACATGCGCTTGTGCTTGCAAACCTTATTAATGTAAGGCTGCAAAGGAAGTAATGTTTTAAGCATTACAAAATGCATTTGCGGTCTCACTCTAAAAAACATCATTTTTAATAAATAATTTCTGCCATTCAAAATACAGTGAATCACATCCACTTGGAACGCTTGTTTTTCTGTCTCATGTAAACGAGACCCTGCTTCACCTATTCCTTGCTCAAAAGGGCCAACGGGCTTTTGTTTCCATGACAACCTGGGCCATCACAAAGCCCTTTCAACTACTGTAGATGAGCAACTACATGTATGTACTCATTTTCAAATTTTCCTGGGTCTGATCTGAACAACGAGTTCTCTCAGTCCTTTTTGAGCTTTGGGCCTCCAGGGGCAGCTGATGGCTACTGACTGGTCAAGTTGAACTCAACGTCCGATGCCGCTGAAGCAAGCACTCGGACGTGGGAGGAATTTGGTGAGGCCATGGAGTATGACTTTCATCCACCGTTCAGCATTCCAAGAGGGAGAAGCAGTGTACTATGTAGTAGAGGCTGACACTGGAATGGATTTTCACTCCCGTACCATTCACCCAGAAAAAATGCTCTGCCGTCTCTGGTCATAGTAAAAAAAAAAAAAAAAAAAAAAAAAAAAAAAATCTATCCTGTCCCTTATCGCTGGAAACGATCTGTCCAGACTTCCTAAAGGCTCTAGAAAAATGATGGAGGGGGCCACAACTTTTCATCAGCACTAGGTGCCACATAGGATCATGTACTTCTTAATCAAATTCACGGCAAAAATGCCATTTTAATATGGTTTGAAATATGAATAATATGGTTTGAATGAATTGAACACATATATATTAAGTATCTGAAGATATTTCATGCTCAAATTGATGTATAAAAGTGCCTCTATTGTACAATCAAGGGTTTGAAGCAAACAATATCAATATTATACATAATACACTTCATTTATTAAATGGCATCACAAGTGAATCAACGAAATAAAAAGGTCCATCATTTGACAAACGTCCATCATCAAACGTTTTGGAGTCGGGGACCCCTTTTTGGAAATCAAATTTTCCAAGGACCCCCATTGCAAATTTCGGAAACAAGACACACAAAAAAAACAAAAACATTTAAACCAAACATAAGTGCCCTTTTTGTTCACCAACATATTCAATTTGACAACAAATATGTTACTTTTCAGCCATACTAAAGTTTAGAAAATAAAAATTGCAAATTGCACATCTCATAACAAACTGAGTCAATTTCCCCAAACAGGCTATTTTGTGACTAAATAATGAAGCTCTTTGATGATGACGTGGATTATGTGAGTCTATTTGACAAATAACAAATTATTACATTTGAAAAAATACATTAAATTGTTGAATTGATTGTTTTATTGAAGAGTTGCAACATCTATTATAAAATAAAATGATGTTAACACAAATATATATATTGTTTGATTAGTAATATTTCAATATTAGAAATATTTCACGGACCCTCTGTAGTAAGACTGCGTCCCCCCCCACTTTGAGAACCGCTGCTTATAGAATTGAGTTAAAACTCCCACTGCTGTTGCCACTATCCACTATAAAACTGTGAAATGCAACGAGTTATATTTCCGGAATGATAAAAACTGTTTATTCTCTTTGGCGCGTCCTTAGTTTTGAAGGATATGACTTTGTGTTAATGATGCAATTCTTCCTACTTGCGATTTCAGACACTCCTTTAACTTCGTCCTCTGTTCAAGAGGATTTGGAGGTCAAATTGCACATTTGAGTATGAAAGAGAGCGTGTGTGTATGTCTTGCGTGTGTCCTCTGACATCTGTGCCCTCTCGGGGTGCGAGGAGCCGACAGAGGCTAGTGCCACAGTCACAGGTCTCAGACCAGTGGGGTGTGAAATGAATTGGAAGTCCAACACACGCTCCCCCCTGCTGCACCCACACAATCACTTGGGAGTTTGTGTTGAATGAGCGTGTGTGTGTTTGCAAAGGTGATCTAAAAAAGCGGAGCACAGGAGCAGACAATGACAGAGACAAGAAACACTTCACAGACAGTATAAATATTTATAAACACTTTTGACAGCCGCTACGTTCAATAGTTGGACCACCTTTTTTTCCCCCAAGGCTGGATTATCAAGCACAAACCAGACTCAAAAGGCCAAAATAGCTTCAAATCTCTCAAAGAATGTTTCACGTGTTGTGTTAAGGTCTATGAGGACCTTTGCAACACAATTAAAACTAAAGTTAATCAGTGCCCATGAAGTAACGCTCTGCCTCAAAAAGGTTGGGGATCCCCTCTGTAAATTGTTAGACTTACTTAAACCAATATATTGGATAGAGTGCATTATAATCATCATGTTCAAAAAGTAATAATACGCTGGGTGTGGAGGGGTCCTCAGTGTTGACAGATGCTGGAGCCAGAGAAGCTAATTTATTTTATACCCCTAATGTTACATTTCAACAATGTCCACTTTCAAGTATGCAAAAGCTAAGCATCCTCTTGTTTTTGACTTTTTAAAAAATATAGCTTAAATCCTCTGGCGGCTCGGTGGGAAAGTGGTTAGCATGTCTGCCTCGTAGTTCTTCCTCACAGACTTCCTCCGTCATTCTAAGAACATGCATAGCAGGTGATTTAGACAATAAACGTGTCCTATGGGGTGCATAAAAGGTTGTTCGTCCCGGTGTGCCCTGCAATTGGCTGGCAACCAGTTCAGGGTGTCCTCTGCCTGCGTGGCTGCGACCCATGGATGGGTGGACGAAATTTACTACAACAATGACACTGGCAGATAAATTGACTTGGATACCAGTTTATCACAGATGATTTCAAGATCAACAGTCCTTGGAGTGGTACACGTCAAAACTTGATTTGATTCATAGAATAGATTAGATTACAAACATTTGTCAGCGTCTAGATTTCATGGCGACATTCACGTATGTTCTGAGGAAAAAAGGGTTAACTGCTCATTGATAGGCAGCCCTGTATTGAATAAATTCAAGGATTCAATGTGTTTTTTGTCATGTGGACAATGTAAAAACAAGTTTCTCCGTACAATGAAATTCTTACTTTGCTGTCCACAAAGTTGTAAAAGAAGTGATGAAAGAAAAAAAGAAAAGAAGAAGAAGAAAGTAACGTTATAGAAACACACACTCGCCTCAGCTTTTCTTATTGCTCACTAACTCATAAATATTTGTCAGATCCAGAAAATCACTGAGTCGATTGGCTTGGTTCTGTGACGTCATGTGAATACAATCTATTTGAGGGCTTTGTGCGCCACCATTTTGCTCCGTACAAAAAATGGCATGTAAAACAGAGAAAAAAAGAATATATATGAGATTGGTCTGTTGGGGATTGACTGTAGATTTGGCAAAAAACATAATAATGAAAGAATTAATTAATAAACTCGCTTATCTCTTTGAGACTGAAAGTCTAGATTCAGCTCATTCTGTCATCCTTGCACTGGCTCTCCCGCTAACATTAGGATTCAGTACAACATTTTAATAGGCACTTACTGAGCCCCCCATGTTCATGCTCCTCCATTTCTGGCGAATGCGGTTTCATTTTATTGTCCTGTTAACTCACTGTGGTTTGCTGACCACCTTTTACTTAATGTCCCTCACAGCAAATCAAAGTCTAAAGGGAGCCTTGCAGCCCTCCTCTCCCAAATTCTTCCATTTAAGTGGTGGACATTTTTTAGAAAGTACTGAAAAACATTTGTTTAGGAAGGTATTTTAGTAAGACCCTATAGTTTAGAAGGTTTGTCCTTCCAGCTCTGGCTTTTGGTGAGTTAAAAACTGATATCATTGTGAAGCATCAACAAATCAACATACGTTGTTTTTCTCTGCATGCAGCATATCAGGTTCCCTCATGTTCTTTTTCCAATGTGAAGTACAGCTGAGTCAAGACAAGACACCCTCAGCAATACATTTGCAATGTGAAAGTGTATACTTCAGGACAAACGTTTCTAGCATGTCAATAAGTCGCTGATTTTGCAATTTACACCTGTAACCTGATATGCAGCAAGAATAACTGTGATTGCCTTCCACCAAGCTGCTTTGTTATCCTATAAAAACAATGTTAAATAACATTCATGTTGTACTTTAGTTTTCTTACTGCAAGTTAAAGCTTTTAGGTTTTTGAAAAATAGCCATTCACTTGAGTGGTTAAAAAAGGTGATAAATATAACAACCAAATCACTAAGTTGGCAACGCTGAGTATGCTTTGGTAAATTAGCTTCTCTCTTTTCACGGCAGTGCTGTTGGTGGATACAGTGCACCTCAGCGAGTGACAATGTATAAATAGCTCAATTGTATTAAAGCCGCATTGTGCAGGATTAAGAATTGGCGTTTACTGGTGTTACGTGAATGCAACACGAGCACTACGGTGTCTCAGAGAGACCATAGTTATGCATACGCAAAGCCAGCGAAAGAGCGAGCAAATACAAGTACAAATACAGTACACCATTGGTTTCAGTGCACAATAGCTTGGAATTGACAAAACTTGGGCAAATATGCCATCGCGTATGTATAGTGGGTTTTAACAAATGAATAACTGTCTAAATATTACACAATTAAAAAGACCAGGAATATTTAGGTTGAAGTTGAAATTGATTTAGTTGGGGTAGCCGTAACTCATCTGACAGGGCTTGGAATTTGGGTCATAGTTTGAGTCCCTTGGGAACAAAAAAAAAAAAAAATGAAAGGAGAGCAAAGAGATGCTAGCCTACTCTCTGGCCACACTATGAACAGAGCCACTGACACCCCGCAGGGGCAGTATGTTGCTAAAGCCTGGCTAGGAACTGGTGATGGCTGATGACCAGCTGATCTTGGGGCGGCATGGCTCGGTGGTAGAGTGGTCGTCTCCTAACTGAGAGACTGTGTTTGATTCCCCGACCATCAAGACCATGTCCAAGTGTCCTTGAGCAAGACATTGAACCCCCAGTTGCTCCTGATGCTGCGTCATCAGTAGGTAAATGACTAGTAAGTGTAAAGCGCTTTGAGTACCCAAGGTCGAATTGCGCTATATAAGTGAAAGTCCATTTACCATCTTGCAGGCATCACCAGTTATTCGCAGCGCAACAACAGCATATTGGTCTTGCT
Source organism: Hippichthys cyanospilos (assembly GCF_059441005.1). Lineage (NCBI taxonomy): Eukaryota > Metazoa > Chordata > Actinopteri > Syngnathiformes > Syngnathidae > Hippichthys > Hippichthys cyanospilos. The sequence continues at coordinate 7,781,978 of NC_142374.1, forward strand.
GGGTGACTGTGGCTCAGTTGCTGACTGAAGGCTTAAGTGTGTGAGTCTTGGTGGCCTTTGATGCTGGTCTTGCCACCAAGACTACCACGCCATGATGCGCGCCCCTTCCTATTGCCACCTCCACCCCCCACCCCTCCCCCCCACACACCTGCTTAAGTCAGCTGGGACATGGTCCAGGTGACTCTAATATGGATAGATCAATGCAAAAATTGCAAATTTCAGTTTAATGTTTAGGTTAGGCCTATAGATCACTTGCATGGTTGGTAGATATTTTTTTCACTAGTAGGGCTGTTGAAATTAAACAGTTAACTTTGGAGATTCATTTCAAATGTATAAAATGTATATTTTCTAATATTAATAAAAATGATATTTACTTTCTATAGCAGGTAACTTTACACAAGCAAACTTAAGAGGGGTGTCAGGCATGGCAGACGTTAATGCAGTTTTACTTAAAAATGCTCAACGACTTAATGGAAATATATTAAAAAGATAATAGCTCTTAGCAAAACGAAATTCAAACATTTCTATAAGTTGTACATTTCAGTTCTCAGAGCAACCCACCCTGTTCACAACCTCCACGATACCTCGCAAACACAGATGGAGCATGGTACTGATCGGCAGAGCTAAAACTTTAAGTGTGAAGGTTTGAGAACTGTTTTTATGAAAAAAAATATAATAAAATAAAAATACCTGAAACAATGAGTCAGATTTTGTAGTGTTGATCAGAAGTTGTTTTTTTTTTAAAGGAAAATGATCACATTATAGGAGCAAATACTTGGCAATTGCAACAGTCTTTGAAATGTAATCTTTTTATTTGGTGAGTTAGTTAGTTCCACGTTTTCACTCAATATCTGCTTAAAACTTCGTCGAAAATTATTTTTGAAAAAAAAAAGAATCACAATTAATTATGGACAATGTTGCGATTGAGTTAAAACAATTTACTCGTTTGACAACGCACTCTTTCATGACTTTTTTATATAGTAAAAATAGGCTCCTTTAAACATCAGCCTGGACCCATAATATTTTGGGTACCCTCGATATTAGAGCGGGCGAAGCAACAGGAAACTGCCGTAGCTAAAAACAAAGTCACCTCTGTGGTTGGCCAAAGCTCCTGCCAATCATCTGTCACGCCTCCGCAGCACCTCCCAAAGTCGCACCGGGGAAGCGCAGCTCGCGCCTACAATGCTTTGAAGGCACTTGGCGCTCGTCTTCGTTGATTGGAGAGCTGAGGAGAGAGAAAGGGCCAACCTCGCCTCCTCAATCGCCGAGCGAGGTTGCGGGGAGAGGAGGCTGATCGCGGCAGAAGAAGGGGAGCCACAAGAAGAGGAGGTGACGTTCGTGGACTTTTAAAAGCAAGACCTCAAAGCGGATCGGACCTCCGAGGAGGAGGACTGCATTTCATTGCCCGCTCGTCGTTCTCGAAAGTAACTGGTCCCCAGCCGCATTCGTCATGTCATCGTCCGGTAAAGACAACAGCGGAGCCCCGCATGCCAATTACGTGGGACCGTACCGTTTGGAGAAGACGCTGGGCAAAGGACAGACAGGTTAGTGGGCAGTTTAGCGGCTTCATCCGTGCACCCGGTTTTAATTGCTCGATCAATCTGGGGACGTGCATGATCATTTAAGTGTTTAGTTGGAACCCCCTCTTGCGGCTCCTTGTGCTCTGCTGTTTCCCACTGATCCGCTGACATAATCATTGTTCAAGCAGTGGGACAGAAGAGTGGGGAGGGGTGCTGTGGATTTAGAAGATGCTGTTTTACATTGGCTCGGGCTGGAAGTTTTCGCACGCGTGCGTGCGTGCGCAACCCAGGGCGGACTGTTAGAATAAACTTTTTGGGTCCTTATTCACGTGTGTGTTTCTCTGTGCGTCTACGTGTGTGCGTGCGTGTTCAGGTTGGAGCACAACACCGTTAATCCCGATTGCCCGATGCGTTGATCTATTCTTAGTCCCTAGGCAGGCAAGGCAAGGCTTGGCAAGGAAATCAGTCAGTCAAGCGGTTCTCCTCCAGGCTATGGCTGCACGACGTGGGTTTCCTCCAACATGGTGCCGTGGGTACCACCCTGACAGGTGCTGGGAAATAAGAGCTACATGAATCTGTCTTCATATCGCTTTGGGCATGTTTGTGGTCTCTCGGAAAACCCGGCACATAGCTCTATATTGACTCCAATGACACTGCAGTTTGTTGTTGCTCAAGGTAGTTCATGATAGAAAGAGGACTTCACTCCATCTTTTTTTATTTGAGGGGATTCGGTCGTCCTGAGAACGTATACTGTGAGGTGAGGTATGTGCTGTCAGTGGAAGCATGCAAGCTCTGATGCAGTGCTTATGACCCTCTAAAAAGCCCATGTTTCTGCTGAGAGATTTTCTTCCCATTTGTTGGTTAAAACGCAGCAAATAGGCGTTACTTGTGCAACCTCACCCAGCTGGTCATGCTGAGCAGCCGCGTATGCGTGTAAATTGCATTTTCTCGGCCAGTGTTTTCTTGAAATGCGCCCCTGGTCTGCCATTTCCTGGTTATTTGCTTTTTGGGATTTCCTCTCAGCATTGGTATACAACCATGTCTCACCTTTCCCCAAACTTAGTTGTTTGAAATGGGTAGTCAAATTTCAACGGGAAAGTCCTACAGACATGTAACATTAACAAGCAACAACAGATGCACGACTATAATTAAGATGTATCACAAGTCCAAGACCCTATAACAATAAACATTTTCTTAATAAACGTTTTCTTGAAATGCGCCCCTGGTCTGCCATTTCCTGGTTATTTGCTTTTTGGGATTTCCTCTCAGCATTGGTATACAACCATGTCTCACCTTTCCCCAAACTTAGTTGTTTGAAATGGGTAGTCAAATTTCAACGGGAAAGTCCTACAGACATGTAACATTAACAAGCAACAACAGATGCACGACTATAATTAAGATGTATCACAAGTCCAAGACCCTATAACAATAAACATGATTTCTTTTGTACATAAACTTCAGTATTTAGCGATGTGCTGTATGTCATGGTTTCCGTTAGCAGTC